>NC_058130.1:203158104-203214651 GCF_016433145.1 Gracilinanus agilis
TCCCTTCCCTTCCCTTCCCTTCCCTTCCCTTCCCTTCCCTTCCCTTCCCTTCCCTTCCCTTCCCTTCCCTTCCCTTCCCTTCCCTTCCCTTCCCTTCCACCTTAGAATCAATACTGAAGCACCCAGCTGCCCCCTCTTCTCCACTTTCTGTGTGATCCAGTGACATTGGCTTTGTTGCTGTTCCTCAAATACAACACTGTCTCCTGATGCCAGACACACACTGACTGTGTGTGCCCCATGCCTAGAATGTTCTCTCCTCCTACTCTTTGCCTCTGGCTTCCTTTGGCTCTCAGCTAAAATCTTCCCTTTTCCAAGAAGCCTTTCCTAGTTCTCAATCATCTTAGTGCCCTTTCTCTAAGGATATCCCCAATTTATCCTGCCTAGATCTTGTTCCATAGAGATCTTGTTTGTACATAGTCGTTTTTTCATGTGTAGACGGTGAATTCTTTGAGAGTTTGGACTGGTTTTGTTTTTGTTTCCCCTTTTCTTACCTTTCTATCCTCAGTACTTAGCCCAGTGCCTGTCACACAGTAGGTACTTAATGAATGTCAGTGGACTGATGTAGAACTGGAGCTCAGATGAGAGACCAAGGCTGGATCAATAAATGTGGGGGTCATGTGTGTAGAGATGATCACCAAACCCATGCAATCTGCTGAGATCCCAGAGAGAGGATTGCCCGGGATAAAGCCTTGGGGTATTCCCAGAGTGGGTCAGGTATGCTGAAGGGGGATTCTTTTTAGGGGATGTAGATGGCCATAAAACCCAGGCTCACAGAGTGGTGAATTAATTCACTGTTCCAGTGTCATTAGTGTGGAATTTAATTGCCCTCCAGAGAATTTTTAAAGTTTTTAGTGGGGAGTATCTCTTCTCACATGTGACCTGACCTCTGACCTCATCCTTTTAGCATCCCTGGACCTCAGGAGGGATATGCTGTGCATTTGAACTTGATTTACCCTTCTTAAGCCTGAGCTCTTTTTCTTTTTTCTTTTCTTAAACCCTTACTTTCTCTCCTAGTAACAACTCTGAAGGGCTAGGGTGAGGCAGATGAAGTTAAGTGACTTGCCCAGAGCCACACAATTAAGAAGTAAGTGTGTGAGGCCAAATTTGAATGCAAATCCTTCTGACTCCAGGACTGGTGCCCCATCTGCTGTGCTACCCTTGCCCTCAGTCCCTCTTTTTCATTTGGACTTTTCTTTGACAACCTTTATGCCAGTTTTTAGTTCCTTGTTAGGACACTTACTAGTGGTGTGTCCCCAGATAAGCCACTTAACCCTTTCCGCCCAGGGTTTTTGGTGTTACAAAATATTTCCACCTACCATGCATCTCTCTGTTGTCATAGCGCTATAACTAGAGTTGGATGGGATCTCAGAAGCCATGTAGTCTGACTCTCTTATCATATAGATGTGAAGAACCTCTCCTCTATCTACACAATAGGTTAAGAGACTCAGTGGAGATCAGATAGGTAGTAAGTAGCTAATTGATATTCTAACCCAGTCAGTCAATAAACATTTATATAGTACCTACTGCGTGCCAGGCCCTGTGCTAATCTTTGAGATTCAAAGACAGGCAGAAACTAGTTCCTGCCCTTAAGGAGCTCACAGCTGAATTGAGGAAACAACATGGCAATGATGTACAAGTACAAAAGGGGATAAATTGGAGTCATCTTAGTGGGGAAGGCACTAAGATTAAGGAGGCTTGGAAGAGTTTTCTTCTGGAAGGTGGGATTTTATTTTTATTTTTATTTTGACTATTTCCCCCTAGTTACATGTTTCATGTTCTTTCCCTCTCCCCCAAACCCCCTAACCCCCTTTAACCACACACAATTCCCCTGGGTTTTATATGTGTCATTGATCAAGACCTAATTCCATATTATTGATAGTTGGACTAGAGTTATCGTTTAGTGTCTTCATCCCCAATAATATCCCCATCAGCCCGTGTGTTCAAGCAGTTGTTTTTCTTCTGTGTTTCTCCTCCCACAGTTCTGGAAGGGATTTTGGCTGGTACTTGAGGGCAGTCAGGAGGTGAGTATGAGGAAGGAGAAGATTTCGGGCATGGGGGATAACCAGAGAAAATGCCTGGAGTAAGGAGGGAGATGGGGGTGTCAAATTGGAGTATCAGGAGATTGAACAGTAAATATAGGAGACTGAAGTGGAAGAAGACTGGAAAGGTAGGAAGGGGCTAAGGAATGAAGAGCTTTCAAAGTCAAACAGAAAGGGACAGTTAGGTAGTCAGGAAGACCTGGTTTCAAATTTGACTTTAGACTCTTCCTGGTTGTATGACCCTGGACAAGTCACTTAACCCTGATTGCCTAGCCCTTGCTGCTTGCTTTTCTGTCTTAGAATTTGATACTAAGGGGGCAGCTAGGTGGCTCAAGGTCCTGGGTTCACATTTGACCTCAGATAGACACTTCTTAGCTTTATGACCATGGGCAAATCACTTAACCCCAATCGCCTGGCCCTTGCCATTCTTCTGCATTAAAAACGAATATCAAGAAGGTAAGGGTTTAAATTTAAAAAGGAAAAAAAAAAGCCCATCAAAAGGAAAAAAAAGCCCAACAAAAGGATTTTGTTCAGACCTAGAAATACTAGAAAGCCATTGACTCCAAAGCCAATAGATTTTCCAGTGTTCTCTGGGTCCTACTCATTTGAATGTTGTAGCTGCTCAGTAAATATTTGTTGAGCTGAATTGGGCTGCTGATCCTGCCTCCCTGTAATTGTCTAGACTCTACCATAGGAGAGTTAACCATGACAGTCATGATTCCAATACCAACGCTCTGGCTAGACCTTCTTTGGATGTGGATTTTGCCCAAAGGAGCGGAGGAAGATGACCTGAGTAGACTAGTCTGTGGGCTCATTCTGACTCAGTCCTGCTCTCCTGCCCCCAGCATTCCAGGGAACAAGGGGCCCATTGACAATTCCAAGGACATGGCACCCTCTAGTGTCCCAGTCTGAGAGAGACAGATAGTAGACCTAACAGGAAGGAAACGCAGCTCTAAGCCTCTGACCAAAGTCCATGCTGCAGTCTGGCTGCCAGTTGTGGATCTGGGGAGATCCCAGGACTTTGAGCATCTTCAAGCAAGTGTATTCCATTGAGCAAATGCTTCATAATTAGATATATCTGCAGGAGCAGTGTATTTTTTTTTTAAACCCTTGACTTCTAGGACAGAAAAAAAGAGGAAGGGCTAGGCTTTAGGGTTAAGTGAGTTGTCCAGGGTCACACAGATAGGAAGTGTCTGAGATCAGATTTGAACTCAGGGCTTCCCAACTCCAGGCCTGGCTCTCTATCCACTGTGCTACCTGGCTGCACTGGAAGCAGTGTCCTTGAATGAGTCTTCTGCCTGGAGAGTCCTTGAGAATTCATTTAAGTGCCCTTAGTGCCTTGAGAAAACAAATTATAACAAGGAATCCTCACCCTCAATAATCTGACAGTAGTTGGGGAGATAAAACTGATAATTGGTACAATGGATGACATGTTGGCTTCAAACCCTGCTGATGTCACTGACTATGTAGCCTTGGGAAAATTATATTAACCTCAAAGTTTCTTGGAAGAAATGGGTCTTAAGGTGGTACAAGATAATAATCTGTTTTCCTATGCAAATGAAAACCTCTATAAATTGGGGTGCTGGACCCTGAGAAATGGAAACTGAATCAATTTTTTATCTTCATATTAGAATCTGTAGATTTTTTTTTTGTAGCCACAGAAGCCTAGCAAAGTGACATATATGTAGTGCAAGGACTGTTTCATTTTTGTCTTTGTACAATCGGCACTGAGCTTGGGGCTAGACACACAATAGGTGCCAAATAAATGCTTCTTGAATCAAAGTGAATTAATGCTATTAGTCTAGGAGTCAGATTTCTTTATAGTATTATCTTTTTAAAAATTATAGTAATACATTTATTGCTGTTGTTGAGTCATTTTTCAGTCTTGTCCAAATCTTTGTGACCCCATTTGGGATTTTCTTGAGAAAGATACTGGAGTGGTTTGCCATTTCCTTCTCTAGTTTATTTTCTAGTGAGGAGACTGAGGCAAACAAGATTAAGTGACTTGCCTGGGGTTACACAGCTTCTAAGTATCTAAGACCAGATTTGACCTCACTCAGATGATTTTTCCTGACTTCAGTCCTAGCACTCTTTTCATTTATACCACCCAGATGCCCAGTAGTTATCTTTTCACGCTCAAGCTTTGTTTCTTTCCTTTTCCTTCTGTATTCCCTTATATCCTGCTTGGCCTTGTAGAATTCCTAACAGAGAGTGCGAAACCAGAAGGATAATTCACTGTGGCTGGTTTAGGACTTCATTAGAGGAGTGAGAGCAAAAAACTTTGGTGGCCCCATAATGGCTCCACCACTCATGGCGATCCCCAATGGAGAATGGGAGATCAGTCTCTTTTCTATGACCTAATAAGCTATGTTTAAGACCTAGGTCTCCAAAGTAAAAGGTCATGACCTTCCTTCTACATCAACAACAGTCTTTATTGACCGTTGTCAGAGAGGTCAGTTACCCCTTTTATTCTGATGCTGGATAGAAATGATTGTGCCCAGATCTGTCTTAGGAGGATGTGGTCTGTCTTGTCTGATGGCTGTGTTACTGAAACTCTGGCCCCTTCCATTTTTTTTCTGAAAAAAGTGTACTTTTTAGTACCTTTCTTCTGAGGGTCTGAATCACAAACTCTGACTCATTCATTCTTTGACTCATTCATTCCCTCTTCACTCTCCCTCATCTTACCTCAATGAGGTCACCCTTGGGCAAATGAGACCCTTCTTTCACTTATGGGGAAAATAAGCACAGAGATATTTATCTACCACCAAGTCACCACCAGAGCTGGGGACAGAAATGGTAGATTCCTGTCTGTTAGTTTAAGCATTTTAACTTTTAGTCCAGCTATATTGCTTGCCTAGCAAACCCGGGTTTTTATCAGTTTTATCTCTCAAAAGCTTTAGAACTCGAGGCTTTTGCTGGCTGGCAAGTTCCAGGAATTCTTCCCATAATTCATTCCTAGAGGAGAGCTCCAGCTTGGGAGAGAATAGTCTTCATGTCAGTGGGTAGAATACGGCTTAAAACAGTGCAAGCCAGTGCTTGCCTCAGATGAGAGAACTCGGCTTTCTTGATATTAGGACCAATTGTCTTCAGTCAGAGATAGTCTAAAAGTTTCAATCTGAGGGAGGACCTGGGGTGTGTGTGGTTGATACTTGGAAATGCTAGGCTAAGGCTCCCCCTGAAATAAGGAACCAAGTCAGGATTGAAGAAATAAATCATGGATGGTTGCAGTATGTATAATAGAATATGCAGTTTGGTGTATAGAAAGAGCACTGGGGCCAGCTAGGGGACTCAGTGGATATATCTGGGACATGGGAAGTTCTGGGTTCAAATTTGACCTCAGACATTTTCTAGGGGCAATTCACTTAACCCTAATTGTCTAGCCTTTACCACTTTTCTTCCTTGGAACTGAAAACTTAGTATTGATGTGGATTTAAAAAAAGGGCACTAAATACAAATTTTCATGCTAACATACATGGTAACTTTTGGTAAATCACTTAACCTCTCTGCCTTGGTTTCTGAATAATAGTCCCTGAGGACTCTTCCAGCACTAGACCTATATGGTCTTCTAACTTTAAAGCAGCCCTGTGTTACTGGGGTAAATGCCAGTTGAGGGTGAATCCAAGCTAGTGTAGACTCTTCATAGGAGACTCCTCTGACCTTTGGTAACTGAAAAGCAAATGGCATCCTCTTAGTCTCCTGCCTTAGGAAAGAGATGGCCTCATCTCCCAAGACTGTAATGTTGTAGTTCCCCCTCATCAGTCAGGCTGCCAGATATTCTCTTCTCGTGCCTGCCTGGTCATGTCCTGGGTCTCTGCGGCAAACTAGGTGGACGGAGGTTGACAGCTGCCTGGCCCCCGGAATGCCAGACCAGGTGGATAAGCTGATTGACAGGGGCTGTGGGTCTACAATTACTTCATGCTTGAGGCACGGGCTGGTCGTCTGAGCAGAGGACAAAGAGGCAGGAGTGCACAGTTCTGTCCTTGGCCCAGCTTCTGAGAGCGACCTTGAGAGTCATTTCACTTTCCTGCTTCAGTTTCCCAATTTCGACCAGCTGATAGGCCTTGCTAGGGGCAGGGGAGGAAGAGAGGGGAGGAGAAGGGGAGATTTTGGTCAGGAGGAAGGGAAAAAGACCTGAAGTCCTGTGGGATGTAATTCATGGAAGTGCAAAGTTTGGGGTGCCACCAGAGTTTTCCGTAGAAGCAGCAGAAATGTGGAAGGGTTGTGTAATATTGAGAGACATAGTATATGGAAGGCTAGTCTTGGTGTCAGAAGGATCTGTTTTCAAATTCTGCCTGTGATCTCTGTTAGCTGTATTGTCTGAGTAGGTGAGCACCTCAAGGTGGCGTGGTGGATATAGCACTGCACCTGGAGTCAAGAAGACTCACTCCTCTTCCTGGGTTTAAATCTGGCCTCAGACATTTATTAGCTGGATGACCCTGGGAAAGTCACTTTACTCTTTTTGCCTTAGTTTCCTTGTTTGGAAGGTGAACTGGAGAAGGAAATGGCAAACAATTCTAGGAACTTTGCCAAGAAAACCCCAAATGGGATCATGGAATGTCAGACATGGCTGAAAAACTGAACATTGGACACTAATGAACAACTTCAACATGTCTGTGGAACAAGTCACTTCATAATTCTAAGCCAAAGTTTGCCCATCTGTAAAATGAGGATAATTCTTCTCACCCCTGCCTAGCAAGGTTGTTATGGGGTTCAAATGAAACAAGATTTATAAAGTGCTTTGCAAACCTCAAAGTGCTATGTATGTGCCAACTCTTATTAGTATGTGCTTCTTTTCAGAGGTTCTTAATGTTTCTTTATGCCCTGAATTCTTTTTTGCATTCTGGGGAAACCAGGATAATAAAATACATAGGATTATGAAAGAAAGCAATTACATTGAAATACTGTTATCATCTTTTTTTTTTTTAAGCACACAGATCCTAAGTTAAGAACTTCAGATGTTGGTGAATTTGAAGGAAAATCAATTTTTCTCTTTTCCAGGAAAAATCAAGAACAGGAAGGATTTAAAAATATCATGCGTCTCCAACAAGCCTCCTGTCTCCAATCCAACGTAAGTGTGTTGCTTCTCCCTCCTCCCATACTCCCATCCTTACTCAGTCTTGGGCTATCAATAGGTAGCATCTTAAGTGGGGATGGCTCTTACAGTTCAACATCCATCAGGCCCCACTGTACTCGGTAGGAGGAGATGCCAAGCTTGGTTGGCTCTTTCTCTTGGAAATCTTACAATCTGATTGGGGCATTGAGACATGCACAAATAATCCAAAGTATAAAAGAGCTAGTTCTTGAGAAATCTATCAGAAAATAGTAAGTAGGGAGTTATGTGAGGCCCAAAATATGATTCATTAAAAAACAATAAAAAAAACTACTACTCTTTGTCTTAGTAACATCTCTAAGACAGAAAGGCATGGGCTAGGCCAATGGGGTTAAATGACTTGACCAGGGCCTGGCACTCTATCCATTTGTACCATCTAGCTGCCCCCAAAGAGCCATTTTTTTAGAGCTATTTGCATCAACAGGAAGAATGACAGACACCTGAGGATCAGCCTGACCCTGACCCTTGGAATGAGGCTTTGTGATTTTCTGAGAGCCACTTCTCTCTGAAAACTTTTTTTAAAACCTTATCTTCTGTCTTAGAATTGCTGCTTTAAAAAAATTTGAACCCAGGACTTCTCATCTCCAGACCTGACTCTTTATCCATGGAGTCACCTACCTGCCCTCTCCCTGAAACTTTTCCAGAAATCTTACCCTGCCAAAATGTTTTTAGGCCACTACGATTAGCCCTTGGTATGCCTTTCTGTGGGGTAACTTGAGGTCCTGAACCTTGTTTGTTCCAGGGTAGTAACTGGGCAGAGACTTTTGCAGGAGGGTTGAGGAGAGCCGGATTCACTAACCTCAATCTGATGTCCTCAGTTATAAAGGGCCACTTTGCTCTTATTAGGAGTGTGAGAACTGATAGGCCATGGGTTCCCTCTCTCTTCCTGAGAAAATTTAAATCTAGCTTTGTGAAGTTAGAGGCAGATCCTTTAATTCAAGCTATAAGCAAGTTTCAGCTCCATTCACTGTTTCGCTCCACCCCTGTCTGCTCCTTCCTCTCTCTAGCACTGCGATGAGCACTCTTTGTTGCTCTGGGGAATGGCTAGTTGAATCTGCTTGAAAACAGACCCATTTGGTCAGTCTTTGCCACACTAAAGTGGCAAGTCTCTTGCAAAGGACTCAGTTTTGGTGACCTTTCTTACCTTGGCTCTGGGAATATTTCAGTTCAGTTCAACAAGTGTTTAGGGTTATTTTGTTACAGAGTGGGGATCCAAAGACAAATATCTACAAATATCTCTTAGGCTACTAGATGGCTCAGTGGATAGAGAGTCAGGACTAGAGATAGGAGGTTTGGGTTTCAAATATGGCTCTAGACACTTCCTAGCTGTGTGATCTTGGGCAAGTTGTGTAGCCTCCATTGCCCAGCTCTTGCTGCTCTTCTGTCTTAGAATTGATACTAAGGGGACAGCTAGGTGGTTCAGAGGATAGAGTCCCAGGCCTAGAGATAGAAGGCCCTGGGTTAAAATATAGCCTCGGGTACTTCCTAGCTGTGTGGCCCTGGGTAAGCCACTTAACCCCTTCTATTCTTCGCCTTTGGAACTTGACAATTTAGTGTTAATTCTAAGACTAAGTAACATTTAAAAACAAAACAAAAAAAACAACAGTTCTTATTCTCAAAAAGCTTAAGGTCTCCTGTGGGGGTGAGGGGAAGGAAACAAAGTGTTTATAAATAAATATGTACAAAATCCAGACAGAATTAATGCAAAGTAATTTTGGGGTGCTTGTGGTTAGGAGAACACTAAATGCAAAGATCCTAGAGAAATGAGCGCCTCGAACTGTCTTTGAAGGAAATCTCGGGATTCTATAGGATAGAGTTGAGGAGAGAAGGAATTCCAGGCAGGAGGACACAACCTGTGGAAAGGAAAGGCGAGGTGGAGGCAGGAGATAGAATAGCTAATTGCCAATGTGGCTGGTTCATAGAATGTGTGAGAGGAGGAATAATGTGCAAAGAGTCTGGAAAGACAGTTTGGAACCAGAATGTAAAAAGATAGATCAGTTTGTATTTTAGTCACCTTGAAATAAGCCAGTGAGGGGAGGAAAGAGAGAGAGGCCATTGAGTTCTTGGAGTCAATAAGGTGTCTGTCCACTCGACCCCTTACTGTGGGGTGGAACATGTGATTTAGGTTGAGGTCATTCCCTTGTGAGTAAAATATTGGTGTCAGCTTTCAGAGTGAATAGGGAGGCTCCTCTGGTTATTGCAACTACCAATTCTATAATTATAAAGTGTTTTCCCATCATCTTTTCATTTGAGGTTCACAACTACCTTCTGAAGTAGGTGAGTATCCCAGTTTTCAAGAAGAGGAGACTGAGGTCAGGAAAGTTAAGTGAGTTACTTAGGGTCACATAGCTACTGAGAGTTTGAGTTGAGATCAGAACCCAGATCATAACCCAGTGCTCATGCTCTTATACTGCCTTGTGCTCCCCAATTTTGTCATTCAGATATAGTAGATCAGTTGGAGCTCTAAAGAAAAGACTCATGGGATTTTTCTCTTTCTTTCCAGACCTCCTAGGAACCTGGACTCTAGGACCTTCATTACAATTGGTGACAAGGTATATGATTTCAATGAACATTTCCTCTCCATGTGTTCTATAACCTATAAAGATGTCTGTCTTTGACACTTCGGGTGTATTGGTATTTAAGCTCTGAAAAAGCTCTAAAGAAACAAAACAAAATATACTTCCTCTAAATAATGACCTCCATAAGAAATATTAGGCATAACTGTTCCTGCTGCCTTCCCCTGGAACTTGAGAGCTGGAAAGAAATGTGAACAATTTCTTCCCCAAAGAGAAATTTTTGTGTATGTACCTACAGATCTCCATCAGACCAAAGGCAGTCCCATCTAGTTTTCCTCATTCTGTCTTTCGGAAAGGATCCTGCCATCTTGATGCCCTCTGCAGGAACTGGTTCTTTGGCAGGGGAGGGTCTGACATCAGCACCCTTCCCCTCTCCCTCTAAGTTGTGTTGGGGCCCCGGATGCCTGACCCCTGGTGTGGTGGGGAGAAGAGAAGGAGCTTTTGTGTTCTCTGCCTGGGTGTGATTCATGTTGCAGGGTGAGGGCCCTTTCTCTTAAGTGAATGAGCAATTTATTTAGTGCTATGACTCGTGAACTTCATCTAGGATGTGTGTAAAGATCCTGTAGGGCAAACACTAAAGGGTGTTTGAGGTTTTCTTGGGAAGCTTTTCCAAGCAGCGTCTGGGACTTCTGCTCTACGAACTACTGTATAACGAAAGGTCAGGGACCTTCTCCAACTCTCTCCACCCAGCTTGTGGCTAGCAGCTGAAAGGACCGCCCTCTTAGCTCTGCAAGACATAAGTCCATCATTGTAATTCTCCCATTCTTTCTTCCCCAACCCCCAAATTGAATCCAAGCCCTAGGACCTCAAGGATCTGCCTTATTACCCGTCTAGAGGAGATGTCAGGGCAGAGAGAGCTGCTTATTGAGTTACTTGGCTGGATCTCTGGGCAGTTTCTTTCTGTCTAGCTCCAGGAGGCCTGATGTTCTGGCTAGAAATAGCTTCTGGTTTTTGTTTTCCTTGTTCCGCATCCTTTAGGGGCTGCGTGAGTCTGTGTGCAGGGAGACTATATATAGACCTTCTTCTGCATGGGATCGGAGTTATATCTGACTGCTTACCTTCCCTTGGACAGGTGCTAAATTGGATCCAATTTGGACTCTCCCACCTTCTGTCGACTTGGTAGTGGTGGGAGGATTAGTGGTGGGGGAAAGAACATGGCTGTCTTGCTTAGGTGGATTGTACAAATTATCCCCAGGTTGCTGGTTACCAACATAGACTTTCTGGAAGGGATGCACCATTAAATAGCTCTAATGAAAGGTGGAGGAATAGGTTTTTGAGGTATTTACCTATTGTCCCTGAGAACTTAAGTCATAAATGGCATTTGAGCATTTGCCAATGGCCTGCGGGGGTCACTTCTTAGGCAGCATGAGGTCCTGGAGAAAAAAAAAAAACCAAAACATAGGCAGCTAAGTGACTCAATAGACAGAAAGCCAGACCCAGAGATGGAAGGTCTTGGGTTCAAATCTGTTATCAGACACTTCTTAACTATGTGACCCTGGGCAAGTCACTTAACCCTAACTACCTGGCCCTTATCACTCTTCTGCTTTGGAACTGACACCTAGTATCACTTCTAAGGCAGAAAGTAAAGGTTAAAAAAAAAAACAAAACCCAAAACAGTCAACTTGGGAGTCAGGTGAGTCTTATTTCGAATCTCAAGTTCATCACCTCTTTGTCAAGAGACATGTCATTAGAATCCCACTTGTGGGCAAGTCATTCAATCTCTCTCAAAGCTCAGTTTTCTCATCTGTAAAGTAGGGATGATGATAACCTTTGCTCTTTATTTTACAAGATTTTGGGGCTCAAATGAAATATGCAAAGCACTTTGGTAAACCTTAAAGCACTATCTAAATACCAAGTGTTGATGTTACTAACAATAACTTATGCTAGGGGAAGTTAGGTATCAATCACAGTGGATAGAGAACCAGGCTTGAAGTCAGGAAGACCAGGATTCAAATCTGGCCTTAGACATTTCCAGCTTTGTGACCTTGGTCAAGTCACTTAACCCTGATTGCCTAGCTCTTACCATTTTTTCTATCTTAGAATTGATACTAAGACAGAAGGAAAGGTTAAAAAAGAAAAAAGAGCTAATTCTTTCTGTATGTTTTGGGCAGGTTAGGGTCTGAATTGGCAGAAGATATCAGTAACTGCAGTGGTACGGCATCTTGGAAGTTTATCTATTATACTTGTTGGAGATCTCCTCTTGCTCTTCTCAAATGCTTCCCAGTGGGACTTTTGAGTCTTGGGAGAGAACTCAGGGTGCCAGGGCTGACAATATAATTTGTGTCAATTAGACAATGCCCTTGCATTTGCCTAGCTCACAAGCTTTTGAATGAGAAATTCTAACTGAATTCCCCCAAAGGCTAAAGAAGATGGAATTAATTATCTGACCAGGGTAAGTTACATTTGAAACCAGTGCGCCTATGTACTCCCTTGCCATTAAATAAAGGGCTCTTAACTTTTTTGTGTCACTGACTCCTTTGGCAGTCTGGTGAAGTCCGTAGACCCCCTTCTCAGAGTAATGCTTTTAAATGTATAAAAAAGGGGGCTGCTGGGTGGCTCAGTGGATTGAGAGTCAGGCCTAGAGATGAGAGGTCCTAGGATCAAATCTGACCTCAGATACTTCCCAGCTGTATGTGACCCTGGGCAAGTCACTTAACCCATATTGCCTGGCCCTTACCTCTCTTCTGCCTTGGAACCAATACATAGAATTGATTCTAAGACAGAAGGTAAGGGTTTAAAAAAATGTATAAAATAAAATAGGATTACAAAAGGAGCTAGTTACATTGAGATGGAGATGTGATTTTTTTTTCCCATCCAAGCTCATGGACCCTCCCAAGATCTAGTTAAGAATCCCTGACCATGAAAAAACATTGTTCGTTCGTTTTCAGTTGTGACCAACTCTCTGTGACCCCATTTTTAGGTTTTCTTGGCAAAGATACTGAAGTAGTTTGCTATTTCCTACTCCAGCTCATTTTACAGATGAGGAAAACTAAGGCAAATAGGGTAAGTGACTTGTCCATGATCACCCAGCTAGTAAATGTCTAAGGCTAGATTTGAATTCATGAAGTTGAGTCCCCCTGATTCCAAGACCAATGCTCTATCCACTGTACTACCTAGTTCTCTCCATGAGAGAATGTACTTGGTAATAAAGACTAGCATGGAGTGAAGGCGTGTGTATGCATGTAGTCTGAGATTTGGAGACCATATGGATAGTCCATCCATTCTGTGAGAGAATGGGGCCTATGTCTTTGCTTGGGTAGGGAGCTGCTGGCTTACTGTTAAAGTTTTGGCAGGCCAGGGCTACTGGATATTCCCAAAATAAAACATTAGTCACAACTGGAACAACAAAAACAAAAACAACTCCTTTTTTTAATCTAATTTTTTCATTGAACAAATATCTATTTTATCTTCTTCCATTCCCCATTAGAAAAGAAAAAAAGAGAAAAACAAAACTTTTGCAACAAATATGTGTAGTCATACAAAACAAATTTCTAAATTGATCATGTTCAAAAAATGTATCTTATTTTGAACCTCCAGTCCATCACCTCTCTGTCAAGAGGTGTGAAACATGCTTTATCAGTGATTTCTGGGAATTGTGACTGGTTTATTGGATTCATCAGAATTCTTAAATCTTTTAAATATTTTTTCTTTACCATGTCAAGCAAGCAACCATTAAGCCATACAAGTAGGAGAAGCCAGAGCCTTATTGGTGTGATAGTGGAACACCTTGATCCACCGAGATCTGGCATCTTCCTGAGGCTGTAATCATCCTGTAGTCACATTAGATGTTCCTTGGGTGGGATGGTCTTGCCAGGCACCAACTGAGCTCCCTCATAGAGCTTATCTGTGTGTATGTGAGAGAGACAGACTGATAGACAGAGACAGAGAGAGTCAGAGAGAGGAGTGAGAGAGGGAGAAAGTGACGGGGGGGGGGTAAGGAAAGGGGAGAGGAAGAAGGGAAGAAAGAGAGAGACAGAGGAAGAAAGGAAAGAGAGGAGGAAAGAAAAAGGAGAGAAGAAAGGTAAGAGAAAAGGGGAGAAGAGAGAGAAGGGAAGAGAGAGGAGAGAGAAACAGGGGGAAAAGTGAAGAGGGAGAAAAGGAGAAGGGAAGAGAAGAGAGGAGAGGGGGGAAAGAGGGAGAGAAAAAGGGAGGAAGAGAGAGGAAGGAGTCTGAGAGAGAAACAGACAGAGAGAGAGAATTAAGGAGGAATCCTGTATGTGAGAGAGAAACAAGCAAACAGGAAGAGACAGAGAATGAGAGATTATGGGAAAAAGGGAGAAAGAGAGACAGATAATGAAAGTGCAGTGTGTGTGTGGGTGTGTGTGTGAGTGAGTGAGAGTGAGAGAGAGAGAGAGAGAATGAGAACCACTTTCTGTAATCACTTTGTGGTTGCTATCTAAGAAACATATTTTGTAAATTTTTTTAATAAAGAAAACCTGCTGAAAGATTCCATTTCCTTTGTGCAAAATAAAGTGACTGTGCTTAGATTTTATTAATGTGTGTGTGTGTGTGTGTGTGTGTGTGTGTGTGTGTGTGTGTGTGTGTGTGCAGCCATCTGCAGCTGTCACTTGGGGTTAGAAGCCTGGAGTATATGTAATCTCCCGAGCTCACTCAACACTTCTGTGCTACTTACTCAGGCCAGTCCACATTTTTTTATCTTTCAGGTTTCTCCAATGAAAAATGACTTGTAATTAGCATGTTAGGTGTTTGTACCAAATAGCTGCTCTCCATGCCTGCCAAATTGACATTCCTCAAACAGACCTGACCACGGCACCATGCCTCAAAATCTTCAATGATTTTTTATTGTGTCTAGGATTAGAATGCAAATTCCTTAGCATGACAGTTTAAGCCCTTCACAGTCGGGCTCCCACCTACTCTTCATGATTGTGGGGTTTTCTTGGCAGAGATCCTGGATTTGCCAGTTCCTTCTCTAACTTCTTTTACAGATGAGGAAACTGAAGCAGAGTTAAGTGACTTGCTCAGGGTCACATGTCTCAGACAATTGTCTGAATCCAGACTTAAACTCAAGAAGATGAGTCCTCCTGACTCCAGGCCTGATATTCTATCCACTGTGTCACTTAGTTGTCCCCTTCTAGTATTGCTTCATATTATTCTTTCATTAACATCCACAAGCAGTTAATATTTTTAAAAATTCTTACCTTCTGTCTTAAGGTAAGGATCCTTAAATCCTAAAAATCTTTAGACCTTCTGTTTAATTCTAAGTTAGAAGAAAGGCAAGGGCTAGGCATATAGGATTAAGAGACGTATCCCAGGAAATATCTGAGGCCAAATTTGAACCCAAATCATTCCAACTTCGAGCTTGGCGCTCTATCCCCTGGGCTATCCAGCTGCCCTCCAAGACACTAAACTTCAGAAAAGGTGCCAACCTGTTTTAGTAGAGGAAGTTCCTCCCTTGGAGCCTCCTCTACCCATGTAATCATGTCTTATCTCCTATCCCTATGTATCATCCTGTTGTGAAAATAAATGACTTTTCTTTTTCTTTTCAAGAGACTTAATACAACAAGATTTAGGATGGATGTGACTAGAACTGAACTATAGCCTTTTTGAAAATCTCTGTGGTGTACATATCCAACTCTTTAAACAGTGTGAATGTATGTGTATTAGATAGCTGGATGATGCAGAGGATAGAGACTGAGTCAGGCCTTGAGTTAGGAAGTCTCTTCTTTGTGAGTTCAAATCTGGCCTCAGATACTTCCTAGCTATGTGACCCTGGACAAGTCACTTAACCTTATTTGCCTTAGTTTCCTCATCTGCAAAATGAGCTAGAGAAAGAAATGGCAAACCACTAATATCTTTGCCAAGAAGATCCTAAATGGGGCCACAAAGTGTTGGACAAAACTGAAAAGATGAAACAATAACAGTAAAAATGCATGTGCTTGTCTGAGCATGCTTGAATCATGTAGGAGATACCTTTCTTTTTTTTTTTTTAATTTATTTTTATTTTTATTTTAAATATTTCCCCCTAGTTACAGGGAGATACCTTTCTAATGGGGCCTGCCATGGACTTCTGTTTCCTAGGGTTGCTAGTGGATAAAGTTTATGAGAGGACCCAGAGGGTCCTTCTAGTCTTTGAGCCTTTTGCTGCCTTCAAGATGCTAGAAAGAAGTTTTATGAGATAGCACTTGTTTTGTGACAAAGAAAACCTTAAAACACTAAGGTTTTCTAGTGTCCTGAGGTCCTTTGGACCAGTAGCTCCCATCTGATTATAAAAATCCATCCAAATGACCTGGAATTGAATGATTTTCTAGGGGGACATAGCTGTTCCTAAGAGCTGTTCCTAAGAGCTGTTTTGATATGGTTTTGTCTCGTTATTGTTCCATTGACAGGGTAGCTTCCTGATCTTTAAAGACTAAGTCAGTCTTTGTTATTTTAGTTTTAGCTTTTTTTTTAAACCCCTAACTTCTGTCTTAGAATCAACTGTGTTTAGGTTCCAAGGCAGAAGAGAGGTAAGGACTAAGCAATTGGGGTTAATGCCCAGCGTGACCCAGCTAGGAAGTGTCTGAGGCCAGATATGAACCCAGGGTCTCCTGTCTCCAGGCCTGGCTCTCTATCTAGCTGCCCCTTGTCTTAGCACTTGTGAAGGAGAGAGATGTCATCCAGCTGGCACCTCAAGGACATGTGAGTGCTTTGGTCTTGTCCACAAAAGGTTAAGTTGCCGAAGTTCTCCTGTGTCATGTACATGCCTGATGGGGGCACTCGATGTGTGTGTTTAAGGGGAGAGGGAGCTGAGAATACCCACACATTTTCCTAGGTCTGGGCATTGCTCAGCTTTGGGGACTTATCCACTCTTTCTCTTCTCTGTCTTTTAAGAACTTTGAAGTGGCAGCTGATGATTTAGTGTCCATTTCAGAGCTGGGTCGAGGTGCCTATGGGGTAGTGGAGAAAGTTCGACATGCTCAGAGTGGAACCATCATGGCTGTCAAGGTAATACATGGAGCCCCAGGGTTAGATGAATGGCAATGGGGGTTGATGCGTGAACATTGCCTAAACTGGCACTAGTTATTATTGCTCTAAGATGTACCGAACTTTTCCCAGAGGGTTAGGATGTTCTAAAAAAAGGGTCTTCATCTTGGAAAACAGCAGGAAGAGAGGATTCTAGTCTTAAAAAGACCCAGGTCTGAAAAGGACCTTTAGCAGTCCTCTGTACATTGGTTGGTCTTTGGGAGAGAGAGCTGTAAACTCTCTTAGACCAGGTGAGACTCTCCTATTGATGACTTTCAGAGGAGATGCTGTCATCTACTTTTTGTATTCCTTTCCACCTGTCGTCCCAGCTATCTGACAGTGCCTGTAGCCAGGCTTTCTTGTCCATTCCCTAATTAAGAGGAGGCACAGTGGCCTCCCAGAATAGAATTCCCTCAAGGGTTATTTCAACTTGTCTCTTCCCTCCCCAGCGGATCCGAGCGACTGTGAACACTCAGGAACAGAAGCGGCTTCTCATGGATCTGGATATCTCCATGAGGACCGTTGACTGCTTCTATACCGTCACCTTCTATGGAGCACTTTTCAGAGAGGTAACGGGGAGGAGGGACAGGCAGAACCATGGATTTCTCCCATGATTAGAAGGGATGGATGGGGCAAATGGGATTTCAGAGGAACAAAAACTCAAATCAAGACAGCAAGTATTTATTATGTTCTGGGAAAAGGCAGAAACAGTCCCTGCCTTCAAGGAGTTCCTTGTCTGATGAGGACACACAGCATGCGAACACCTATGTACAAATAAGATGTGTGTGTGAGATAGAAAAGAACTTATGTGTATACATAGACACATACATGCATACACATTCACACACACACAACTATGTATGACAAGTTGGAGGCTATTCTTCCACTAAGCCTCACTGTGATCAGATTCAGGGGACAGTTTGATCCCTGGATCAGTCTGCATAATATCATTGAATATAATCCCAAAGTAATTAGCCCCTGGTTCATAGTGTTATAGATTTAGAAATGGAATGGATCTTAGAGGTCATTGAGTCTAATCCTTTCATTTTACATATGAGGAAACTCGGACCTCAGAAAGGCCCAGGATCTGAATGGGATTTGAATCCAGGTCTTTATGACTTCTAGGCATGCTTTCTCTCTTTTTCCATTGGAAGTGATTGTCACTTCTGCTAGACTTTTGTCTTAATATAGCCACCTTAGCATAGAAGGGTGGGAGTGGAGTGGGGTGGGTAGGCAGTTTTAGGGTTTTCTTCTTGATTCCTTTATTCTCTGTGGCCACCAGGGTGATGTATGGATCTGTATGGAATTGATGGACACCTCTCTGGACAAATTTTACAAGAAGGTTCTGGAGAAGGAGATGACCATACCAGAGGATATTCTAGGCGAGATAGCAGTGTCTGTAAGTGACTGAGTTGCCCTTTTAAATCTTTTGTATTTGGGGTGCTGAAGGGGTGGAGGACAGAGTAGGAGATGATGCTTGCCATCTTAACACAAGAATCTTATCAAGAATTAGCCTTGGGAAAGGGAAAAGGACCTGCTTGTACAAAAATATTGATAGCTGCTTTTTTTTGTGGTGGCAAAGAATTGGAAATTAAAGGGATGCCCATCAGTTGGAAATGGCTGAACAAAATGTGGCATGTGATGGTGATGGAATACTATTGTGGTGTAAGGAATGATGAACAGGATGATTTCAGAAAGAGCTGGAAAGACCTACATGAACTGATACAGAATGAAATAAGCAGAATCAGGAAAATATTGTACACAGTAACAGCAATATTGTGGAATGATCAGCTGTGATAGACTTAGCTATTATAAGCTGTACAAAGATCCAGGACAATTCTGAGGGACTTAGGACAAAGAATGCTATCCGCCTCCAGTGAAAGACCTGTTGGAGTTCAGAATGCATATGAAAGCATGTGATTTTTCAATGATTTATTTGGGTTTATGTTTTGGGGTTTTGTTTTTATAAGATTATTCACTTACAAAAATGAACAATATGGAAATAAAAACAAACAAAAAAAGAAATAGTCTTGGGATGAGAGAATATGAAGATCCTAGTCTGGAGTGAATATTCCTAGGAGATCTGGATCTGCTTGGCCCATCATTCTTTTTTTTATTTTATTTTTATTTTTTTTAAACCCTTACCTTCCATCTTAGAGTCAATACTGTGTATTGGCTCTAAAGCAGAAGAGTGGTAAGGGTAGGCAATGGGGGTCAAGTGATTTGCCCAGGGTCACACAGCTGGGAAGTGTCTGAGGTCAGATTTGAACCCAGGACCTCCCATCTCTAGGCTTGGCTCTCAATCCACTGAACTACCCAGATGCCCCCTTGGCCCATCATTCTAAGAAATTAGATGGATCAATTTCTTAATCACCTGTGGGTTCCCATGGATACTAGCTTTCTTGTCCTTTGGCTCAAAGCTTTCTTGGTTTGGTAGATGTTCTGATGAGTGACGTGGAACTCCTAGCGTCTTGGGCCCTTGGAAATTTGCAGTTGGGATGCTTTGCAAGCTTAGAAAAGTCTTTGAACAAATGAGCTTCTGACTTCTTTCACTACAGTTTTCCAGTTCACTTTATTCTAGGTTCCCATTATTTTAGGCTCAAAATTGGTCAATGCTTCATTGTTTGAACTTGCCTGTTGAGCCAAGCGGAGAAACTTTTTTCTTTCTCTTTTAAAAGTAACTGAAATTTGAGTTGCCCCTCCTCTACCATAAGTAACTTACTAAAACTTTTTATGCTTGAATGACTCACACCTCTTCTTCCTTCCTCTTTTCTTTTTCTGTTGCACCCCAAGATTGTTCGAGCCCTGGAGCACTTACATAGTAAACTTTCTGTGATACACAGAGGTAAGTACTGCTCTTGTACTAGTTCATTCATTCATTCATTCGTTTATTCATCTTTTTCCAATATAAAATGAACAAACTGTGTATTATTCAGAGGTAAATGTTTCCCTTCCTTATGTTTATTCCTCTGACTCTTCAGCATCTAAGGAGTTAGGGGGAAGTTAGGAGGCCCAGACCCTTTAGCCAGGGAGATGATCCTTTATTGAACTCTGTTTCCTTATATTATCTCAGCCAGGCCCCAGTAGTGGCAGAAGACAAAGTGGAAAGTCCTCTAGAATGTCCATTCAATTGTTCTCAGTGAAGGAAGAGTGGTGTGTGTATAGTGAATGTTGGTCTTAAGAGTCAGGAGAACTAAATTCGAATTCCAGCTTTGACAATGGCTAATCTGTTATATCAACAACTTTCTTTTTCAGACTCACTTTCCTCATTCATAAAATATGGAAAATAATACTTGCATTACCCTTCATAGAGTTGATTTGGGGAAAGTGCTTTGTAAATCTTAAAGTGTTTTAGAAATGTATTTAGAAGATGGAGCCAAGATAGTGGATTAGAGGTGGAAACCCAGTCAGACTCTCTATATCCCTCTCTAATCAGTTTAAAAATAGCACCTCAAATCAAGTTTTTGTTGGTAGAACCAACAGAAGGTCAGGGTGAGACATTTTTCAACCCAAGACAACTTAGGAGGTCATCAGGAGAAGCCTGTGACAAACAAACAAACAAAAAAAAGAACTTGATGATTATAGGTTACTATGGTGGCAGGGAAGACCAAAACAGACACTCAGAAGAAGACAACATTGTGAACACACCTACAACTTAAGCCTCAAAGAAAACTGCTAATCAAGTACAAGCAGCTTTTTCTGTGATGGCAAAGAATTGGAAATTGAAGGGATGTCCCTCAATTGGGGAATGGCTGAATAAGTTGTGGCATATGATGGTGATGGAATACCATTGTGTTATAAGAAATATTGGAGGGGTAGTTTCGGGAAGACATATATGAACTAAAGCAAAGTGAAGTAAGCAGACCCAGAAGATCATTGTACACATTGCTACACATTGTAATTATGTAATCACATTATAAGTTACCTGTGAAAGTTTTAGCTACTCTCATCAATAAAGTGATCCAGGTCAACTACAAAGGAAAAGAAATTCCATGTACCTCCAGAGAAAGAACTGATGAGCTCTGAGTGCAAATTGAAGTTTAGTTTTCTCATCTTATTTTTTCCATGCATTTTTCAATGATACAGTTAATATGGAAATGTGTTTTGTATGGTTTCACTTGTATAATTGATATCATATTACTTGCCTTTTCAGTCAGTGGGGAAGAGGAAGATGGGAGGGATTTGGAACATGATGTTAAAAAAGAATGGCCATCCCCAGCATGTTGCTATCCAGCCTCTTTGGAGATCTAGTAAAGAGACCATTGGGTTTTTTTTCAAAGGTTCTGGGCATCATATTCCAGCCCTGCTACTTCCTACCTATGACTTTAGGCAAGTCACTTAGTCTCTCTTGGTCTTTTTCCTCACCTATAAAGGAACTGGGCCAGATTACAGGTGCTTAATCTATTTTGGTGTCATGGAGCCTTTTTGGAGGTCTGATGATCTTTTCTGAGAGTAATTTTTTTTAGGAAACGAATTATTTTGAAATAGAACTATTGACATTCAAAAAACTAAACCCATTCACAGTCCCCAGGTTAAGATCCTTTTGAATAGAGATGACCTCTGCATCCTCCTCCAACTCTAACCCCTTGTGATTCTCTCTTCACAACATTCTGTTTTTCAGGAAATCATCCCTTATATTGAGCCCAAATCCCTGATCCTGTAATTTTTACTTATGCTAGTTCTGCTCTCAGTCCCCACAGAATAAACTTATTCTCTATTCCTTGCTCTTCTGCTACTGGAAAATGGCATTCATATTGCTTCCTAAATGTTATCTTCTCCAAGTTAAACAGCTTCCTTTCCATGAACTATCTTTTATAGGATGTGATTCTGAACATCTCTCTTCTGTATGCACTCAAGTTTGGCAGGGTCTCTTTTAAAATGTGGCACCTGGACATAAGTCAAGTGTGGTCTAGCCATGTGCCATTCCAGTGGTCTATCCAATAGGCAGGAAATCTGGATGTTTTAGCCTTGACTGTCACAAATTATTTGATCTTGGGCAAAAAGTTACTGGGCAGTGCTTTTTTTTTTCACTGATCATTACTTCTTTAGGCCATATTATGTCCTAAAATTTCTCTCTGGTTTTCTTTCCTACTCTTATACTTCACCTTATCTTTTTTTTGGCCACCTAAAATTTTTGACTGTGTTTCTGTTTTCTTTCCTGGCTCCCCTTAGATGTCAAGCCATCCAATGTTCTTATCAACAAGCAAGGCCATGTTAAAATGTGTGACTTTGGCATCAGTGGCTACTTGGTGGACTCAGTTGCCAAGACTATGGATGCTGGTTGCAAACCCTATATGGCGGTAAGTGGGGGTACAGTCTAGATCAGAGGGAGAGCCTAGTTTATTCTCTCAGAACAGGATAGTAGCTTCCCAGGAGACATTCCTAGTGATGAAAACAGGAATTTCGGGCACCTGGGACCAGACACAATACTTTGCTTACAAATTATCTTCATGTCTGTTAAATGGAGATAGTGAAAGTTAATGAACCAATAAAAGCCCCAAGCTTTGGGTTGTGGGTTTTCTTTTTCCCATTTTTTGATTCTAATTGTGATGGTTCCTGGGGCCTTGATCTAAACTACATAGCTGCCTTAAAGATAGTGCTTCAGAAAAAGCCTTGAAGATGAGGGGCTAAATTGGAATTTGTAGTGTGTAGGTTATTTGCTGGGAGGATTACCCATTACTCATTTTTAACTCATTAAACCAAATGAGCTTCTAGCTCCCCTCACTCCTCCTAAGCTTGTATCTTCTCAAAGACTTCATGCTAGCCAAACCAAAACATATTTAGGAATGAGATTTGTTGATGGTGAGGGTGCAAGGAAAATTTTTATCATAAAAACCAATTAAGAAAGATTTTTGGGTTATTTGGTCTCTGGTGTCATCCATGCCATGTATTCCCTGCATATAGATGTGAGAGTTGCTAAATGTGTATGGTACAGCCTGCATGATTCTTCATTGTGAGGGTGACGTTTTTATTGGCACCAAATGGAGATAAACAAAGTCTTTTTTTTTTTTTAAATAAATATACTCCCTAGGACAGCTGTCCTGACAAACTATGGAAACCTTAAGCCAGAGTGGGGAGAAGGGTGGGAAGGGCACAAGAGAGACAATGTGGTATGATGGTAAAGAAACTGGGCCACAGTGCATGGAACATGAGTTCTGGTCACCTTTCTTCCACTCACTATGACAATGAACAAACCTTTTTTCCCCTTTGGGCCTCAGCTTTCTCTGTAAAACGAGGGCATCAGACTCCATGATCTCTCTGAATTCCCTGTTGGTCTCAGGTTTGATTCTTTGAATAAGTGGAATGAGCCTTCTTGAAGCTTTTTGAAAGGGGGGGATAATAATAACACCTGCCTTGCAGGGTCTGCCCCACAATTAGTCTGCTGGGTGTTCACTTGGAGCCGTTGTCTTTGGATGGATTCTGGGGTTTGAATCCTTCTTGGATGTGTCAAGAACACTGAGCTGCCTTAATTTCCTTAATTTCTCACTTTTCACTCTTACAGCCAGAGAGAATCAACCCAGAACTGAACCAAAAAGGATACAATGTCAAGTCAGATGTCTGGAGTCTGGGAATCACTATGGTAAAGGCATAAAATGCCTCTGGCAGCAGCTGCCTCTTTTTGGGCCATCTGGGGCTGGGGACAGAAAAGGGAGAAGGAAAGCTTTGGGGAGACCGCCCCTCCAAGTCTTCCTCATCCCTCCAGAAATCAAGTAAAAAAACTCCACAATATGCATATGCAGAAATCTGAAGTGATGAGGGATGTGAAGTATACTGGGCACAGGTTGGTGTGGAAATGGGGCTGAAGATGTTGTCAAATAGACCGGGGAGGCAGTGAAAGGGAAGAGGAGGCAGTGTAGTGCACTGAATTTATAGTCAAGAGGACCTGAACTTGAATGGATCAGGTTATTTCATGGACAATAGGACTAGTCTCTTTAGTGTTTAGTTTCTTCATCTGTGAAGGGGGGGAGCAGGGTTAACTAGATGGCTTCTACGGTCTCTTCCAGTCTGTAATCTATGATCCTATGATTTGATCCTTTCAGAGAGCAAGTTAAAATGAACACTAAGGGTAGCCTTAAAAGAAACCACAGCAAGGCAATAGGCAGCCAGAGTAGAGTGCTTATGGAAGAGCCAAGGGACTTTTTCTTGGTGGAAGCTTTTATGGAGTGATTTTGTATATGGGCCTCAGACCTTTTTTTAGTATCAGATGGTGGAACCATGCTATTTTAGTATAGTTGGTGGAATTATTTCTTCCCCCTATCTCCACCCCCGACTCCTTCTGAGTCATTGTCCTGTGCCATCAGCATAGGACATGGCATCATGGAATGGAAATGAATATAACCAGATTTGGAATCAGAGAATGTAGATTCAAATGCTGACTTGGGCATTCTGTGACCTTGGGCAAATCACTCCCCCTCTTTAGTCTTCTAGCAGATACCTGAGGGGCATCACCCTAAGTTTGAACTCTAGGGATGGTTCTGGTCGCTGGTCCTCTAAATGATCTCACACCAGTGTGTTTGGGGAGGACTTTTTTGCCAGGTTAGAATAAGTTGGGCGTTTCTCTGTGTTTAAAAATAGAATTTAGGTGGTGCACTGTTGTTCGAGGGAAATTCTGGGCATGGATTAATTAATGTGGCATTTAGGGAGATTCTCAGACCTTTGGCGTTGACTCACTTCCCCTTTCCTCTACTTTGTTGGGCTAAAATAGAGAGAATGCATTTGTGTTTCTCCCAAGGGCCTTTCAGGCAGATGTTTTATTTGTCCAGTGGATTTCCCCCAGACCCTTCCTTGGCATTGTTTGTTGGGATCACTGTCACCACCCCCTCCTCCACCCCCAAAAGTTTTCATGCCTTCTGGCTGAGTTCTCCAGAATTTCTCCACCCTCGTGACTCTGCTTTCAGTCCAAAACAGTGAGCTCATGGGCACCTTCCACTCCTCCCTCCCTCCCCCAGTACAGGAAGTGCCTTAACATTAATCCCTGAAGAACCAGGCAGACTAGATTGCCTTGTAGGAACCCCAGCTGGTTCTTATTGGGGAAGCCACTACTTAAGGCTGCCCTCCTGTGGCTGCTTTTGTGGATGTTTCTAGGTTTTCTCAAATGTATGTGCCAGCCAGGGTGCCACCTCCTTCCTACTTCCTCTCTCCCCTGTGGCTACTAGACCCCCTGCCAGAGTGAGGGTGACCCCCCCCCCCCAGAGGGAGAGGGAGGGGCCATGACCACACCTTATTTGGAATGCTCTAGAGGGAGAAACTGCTAAGTGTCCTTTCTTGAAATAAGTTCTGTAGAGATAGGCTGGAGGGTTAGGAGGGGCTCTTAGAGGTAGTCTAAGCCTTTTATTCTTCAGAGGGAAAAACTGGATCCTTATGATTGCTATGTTAGGGGCAGGGGTGTGTGTCTATCTGTCTGTCTCTGGCTATGTATGTCTTTGTCTATGTCTAGGTATGTGTGTATTGATGAGCAAGATTTTGGTAACTACAAAAATGTTATTCAAGTCAGCAAGTGTTCACTGAGCATCTACTATGTGCTTAAAAAAACACACCTTATTTTCTGTCTTGGTAACAATTTTGAGACAGAAGGGCAAGGGCTAGGCAAATGGAATTAAGTGACTTGCCCAGGGTCACACAGCTAGGAAGTGTCTGAGTCCAGATTTGAACTCAGGTCCTCCCAACTCCAACCCTGGTGTTCTATCCACTGAGCCATCTAGCTGCTTACTTTTGGGTAGTTTTGACATTTTGCTTGTTTGCACCATTGATTTCTGAGTAAACCACTTTTGGTTCAGCTTCAATAGGGATAAACCACCTCAGTTAGAGGAATGATCTTCATTTCCAGAATGGTATGCCTGAATTATTAAGTTCTCTTGTCTGAAAGAGATGTATACATGTATATGTATACACACATGTATATATGTATGCACACACAATGTAATTATTTGTTACATGTACAATTCTAGATCTAAATTATAAACACACGACGTGTCTTGTTTAAACATGGAGTTTGGGCTAATGGCAGTGAGGAATCAGCAAATTCATTAATGAAGAGCATGTTTACCCTTTTATTTCCAGTTCTAATCATGTGTTTGAACTAGAGTCTCTTGAGTCCATTATTTGGTTGTTCCTTTCAGTGACAGCTGCAGATGAATTTTAAAAATTCTCTGGCTTTCATCTCTCGTGTTGTCTAATATGGTTCAAGGACAAGTTGATATTTTCACATTAATGGCAGTTGAAGTCAAAGGCTTAAGCTAATGGACAATTGCCCTTTGACGCAGATGACCTTCACTCAATGAAATTGCTGTTGATTCTGAAGTTTCAAAAATAATTCAGCAAACTTTGAAAATAAAATAATCTCTATTTACTGTATCTCTCTCTATGGCATATAATCGAGTCTGAATAGGAATGGGACACTTCTTGGATCATGTGATCATAGATCGCAGGATTATGTCAGACCTGGGGCAAATTCCCTAAGGCCTTTTTATTTCTTAAGTCAAAAGCTACTCCCTCATCTAAAAATGTTCTCCTCCTTCATTATATATATGCATATATATGTAAATTTTTAATGACCTACCCTCCTTCTCTATCCAGTCTGATGGAGTACCAAACCTGGTAGAAGAGAGCTAAGCAAATTTAAAACCCCAGTTCCTAAATGAAATCTGCCATGACCAGATGCTCCTTTTACTTAACCTCAGTGGCTTAATGGCCAAGTAGTAGGTCCACATCTGAGCTGATTTCTTCCCTCTGATTTCCATCCCAAGTTGAGCTCATTGTCCCCAGACTCTCAAGACCATACCAGAGTTCATCCCACAGCGTTAGGACATAAGATAAGGTACTGCGTGGCCAGGGACCTGTCTGTGTGGTGTTTATGTATGTGAACCTCCATTTCTGGTGACTCTTTCTTCTTGAGGTAAGAAATGTTTGCCAGCTTAGCAATAAGTCCCAGCAAGAGGAATCCTGATCTTGAGCCCATTTCATTGGACCAAATACAGTCAAGAGGCAAATGGAGAATCTGACTTCCTTCTGCTTCAGCTTTCTGGGTCTTGGGGACCCAAGTTTATCTCTGATTGCTCAGCAGAATGAGACCAATATTTTGACCTTGTCTCTTCTCGTGGTACAGGACTGGGTGAGGTGTGACCTGTGGGGGATTTGGGAAGGGTAAGGGGCAATGATTAAGAAAAGATCTTATTCCTTGTGCTACAGATTGAGATGGCCATTCTCCGGTTTCCATATGAGTCATGGGGAACCCCATTCCAACAGCTGAAACAGGTGGTAGAAGAACCTTCTCCCCAGCTTCCTGCTGACCGCTTCTCTCCTGAGTTTGTGGACTTCACAGCTCAGTGGTGAGTCTTCTCATGCTGGTCTTGGTGGTGGCGGCAGTAGCGGATGGGGGAGTTTTGGGAATGGCTTTTTTGCAAACTGAGGTTTAGGTAAAATCATTCTCTTGGAGAAAGAGAGTTTTTTTCCTTTCCCCATGAGGCTGGCTAAATTTCTAGAGCCTTTTAGCTATGTGTTTAAGGTTCTTCCAGCAAGGCTAACGGGGACAACCTTTATCAAGGCCATACACTTGTCTTAGACAACCTTGCTAGGCAGGGGTGAGAGGAATTATCCTCATTTTACAGATGGGCATGGCATTTAGTAACATAGTGTTATAGGTATCCCTTCCACATCGTGACTTTTCCTATCGTGAGTATCGTGAGTCAGCATAAGAAATTAAATAGGAATTTTGCAGAAGCCTCAGATGATACACGAAGGCCAGCAGATGATAAAGAAAAAGTTTAGAATCTCAGAAATGCATAAAATATATGTATAGTATTATATAATGCCACCATATTTTGATACCATAAATATACACAATTTCTTTTATTATAAACACCCTGTAAAAGAAAAAGAAAAAATTCAAATTTCTCTGATATGAAGGAAGGCCAAAACATTTTACTCAGCTTTTCCAGGTTGCAAGGGTGCTGCACCCCTAACTCCCATGATGTGGAAAGATACCTATACTGTATGCCAGGCAGTGGGCTAAAGTGATAGGAGTACAAATACAAATAGGCAAAGATAGTTCTTGCTCTCAAAGAGCTTATATTCTAAGCCAAGATATAGAGGGAAGCTGGGAAGTGGGATGTCGAGGGGTACACGTGATATAGATATAATGAAGGAAGTACTGTGCAAGTCTGGTTTCAAGCTAGATCAAGTAAAGACCTCATGTCTTTAAATGTTAGCCAAGGAAGAGCGAGCCTTGTTGGTTCATTGGAGGGGGATATCCCATGGTGCCTGTTTGGTTTGCTGAATGTGAAGCTTCCCTTGGAGTTAGGGCTGGTCCCTGCTGATGGTCCCAGCCTGGGTGTTCCAGCATCTGCTCTGATTACTAGCAAGTGACTTTCTTCTTGGTCTGCCTAGGGGGACAAAATCACTCTGGGTTCCCTTCCCTGGGCAATTGAGGCAAGGTTTTGAAGGACTGGAGAATGTGTGAGCTGCTGCTCTCCACCCCACTACCATGCTCAGAGGGTTCATGTCTGTTCTGCTTTCCTTTGTAGCTTGAGGAAGAATCCCGCAGAGCGAATGAGTTATCTGCAGCTAATGGTGAGTACCTGGGAATGGTCTTCCTGACCCAAAACCAATACTTTGGAAGCCTAAAGAACGTGCCAGGTAACCATCATCCCAGATGTCAGGGGCAGTGACTGCCCAGTTGGTGAGATGCAGGAATACCAGCCAACTCAGAATGTATTTACCAGCCGGGTTAAATGAATTGTTTTGGTCAGGGAAGGTGTGATAGGGTGGAATGTGGATGAGTGAGCAGGTTTCTTTTACATTCCTCAGTTTTTTTATTGATGTCTTTTTTTTTTCACCTTCATTTGCAAGTATATACCTCCTCCTTCCCCATTTTAAGAGGAGGATTTCTTTTCTTTCTCTCTCTCTTTTTTTAAACCCTCACCTTCCATCTTAGAATAAATACTGTGTATTGGTTCCAAGGAATAAGAGCAGTAAGGGCTAGGCAATGGTGGTTAAATGACTTGCCCAGGGTCACCCAGCTAGGAAGTGTGTGAGGCCAGATTTCAACCCAGGATCTCCTGACTCTCAATCCACTGATTTCACCCAATTGCCCTAGTTTCTTTTGATAAAGTTGAGTTTAGCAACCTGCCCTTAGCTGTAGGTAACGGGAAGCACACCTCTTTCAGAGGCCTCCTTTGGGAAAATTTGGTTGTTGACTTCACCAGAGCTGAGAAGTCAGCAGGCATGGGGCTGGAAAGCCCAAAGCTTTAATTAGCTCTGGGCGGAAAATGGCCTGGGACAGGAGGAGGCATGCTTGGTGACTCAGTGATTTTCCTCAAGTCCATGGGGAGCTTGTGTAAACCTTAGGGGAAAATTCATGTACCACAGCTTGGGCCTCAAGAGAAGTTGGTTGGGCTATATGACCCTGGACAAGTCACTTAACCCCCATTAAGATGGAAGGTAAGGCGGGACAGCTAGGTGGCTCAATGGATTGAGAGCCAGTTCTAGAAATGGGAAGTCCTGGGTTCAAATTTGACCTTAGACATTTCCTAGCTATGTGACCCTGGCCAAGTCACTTAACCTCCATTGCCTAGCCCTTACTATTCTTCTGCCTTAGAATCAATATAAAGTATTGATTTTAAGATGGAAGGTAAGGATTAAAAAAAAATCTGCTTTAGGCAGAGCATGAAAAAAAAGCCCTCTCATCTGGTCTACTTCTGGCATAGCTGAGTATTAGAGATGGGCTGCCATTGGGCCAGGGTTCCCGTGGTCAGTGGTAGCTCAGAGCTAGAATGATGCCAATTGGAACTCTACTCAAAGATGGTTACATCTTGGAAGATGGTGGCTCTCAGCCTTTTTCCTACTGTCAAAGATTAGTTTGTGGGTTGTGGGTTGTGTACTTGAATTGAGGGTACTATAAGAAGGAGAACTCGGGGAACTGACTCCTTCTTTCCAAGGGAGGATTGTGCCATTTAGGTTTTATATAACCCAAAAGGATGAAATTCTGGCCTGGGTCCAATCTAAGGGGATTGCTCAGATCTGCAGAAACCTTAAGCAGATCAGTCTAACCGAGGGTTATTCTTCTAGGGGTGGAAAAGAATGCCGGAGTCAGAAAGCTCGAGTTCAGATCTTAGCCTCATCATATAGCTAAGTGTATGAGCCCATGGCAAGTCATTTAAAATCTCTGGCTCCCCCCAAAAGTGGGGAGAATTGGACTTGTGCTACCTTTCTTAACAGGGTGATTGTGGGGATAGAGTTCTTGACACCTGAAAGCACTTAAGAAATGAGAACTGCTACATACAGCTAGTTCTTGTTTTCTGAGGCCAAACAAGTCTCTGAATCTGCTGGAGAGGCAGCCCCGACAGGACTCCCCACCCCTTGGGGAAGAATGTGACCTCCCCGGGGCTTCTAGAACTGGAGTCCACTGCTGCTTCAGCCAGGGCTCATGGGCTTCTCCAGGTTAGGGGAGACCCCCTGTGCTGGACCAGACTGCAAAACAGGCATAATTACAGTCAGAAGAAGGGGAAAGAATAGTGGCTACCCAGAATGCTTTTGGGGGCAAATCCTGCTCTGTTGACTTTGCAGAGCTGTGAGGGGCTGGGAAGAGAAAAGGCTTTGCTCTATTTAATTTAATCAGCATTTGCCTCGAGTATTCTACCTACTGTGGGAGATGCTAAAGAAAACATGCCTGTCCTCATCGACTTTAAACTCTAGTTGTTTAATCAGGATGTTTACACACACATATCCCCCATCTCTCTGTCTCTCTGTTTCTCTCTGTCTCCATCTCTTTGTCTGTCTCTCTTGTCATCTCTCTCTCTCTCTCTCTCTCTTCCTCTTTCTCTCACTCTCTCTCATACACACACATATACATATACACACACCACATCATGCAGTAATTTGGGTAGGAGTATAACATTAATACCAACCCAGACTCAGATACTTCCTAGCTGTGTGACCTTGGGCAGGTCACTTAACCGTTATATGCCTAGGAGGCAGCTAAGTGTCTCAGTGGGTAGAATGCTGAGCCTAGAGTCAGGAAGACCTGAGGTCAAATCTGATTGTAGTTTCTTCTAGCTGTGCGATCCTGGGTAAGTCGCTTAATCTCTGGTTGCCTGGCAGAAGAATCCACTGGAGAAGGAAATGGTAAAGCACTCCAGTATCCTTGCCAAGAAAACTACATGGATAGCATTGAGTCCATGAGGTCAGGAAGAGGCAGACACAATGAAACAACTAAGCAAGAACACTAATAGCTTGAAGGGGTTGCATGCACTCTCATAGACACACATATGAAAAATAGTCATTTAGAGCAAGGATCAGGAGTCTTACAGGCATGGAAGTTCCACCCATCCCAAGGCCAGAGGTAGGTAGGAGATGCAATGCTATATGTGGCGATTCTACAACAACCCAGGTAGTGCATGCATTATTATATATGTGTGTGTGTATATATATAAAATCTTTATCATCTATCTTAGAAAAAATACTAAATATTAGCTCCAAGGTAGAAGAGCAGTTAAGAGCTAGACAATGAGGGTTAAGTGACTTACCCAGGGTCACACAGTTAGGAAGTATCTGAGGACCTCTTGTCTCCAAGTCTATCCACTCTCTATCCACTGAACCACTTAGCTGCCCTATGCATGCATCATTTATTTATTTATTATCTATTTAGCAATCCACCACAAGCATTTATTTATTTATTGTGGGCCACACATAATAATAAATCATTTATTTATTTATTGCAAATTGCATATGATAATAAATTTCCACGTAAGTTTTCTAAAGTCATATGATCCAAATTGTCTTTCTCCCTACTTCCTTTCCCCTTCCTGAAGTCTGGGTTATACATGTATTATCACACAAAATGCTTGTATTATTTAATAACCATGTTTTGCTAATGAGAACTTCCCCAGAAGTCTATTGTAAGTGGCAGAGCTGGGTCTTTGACCTCAGGGATTTTAACCCCATTTCAGTGCTCTTTTAGAATAATATAAACACAGCATAGGATAGGGACTAGATCTGGACTTTTCTTTGGTAAAGGGAGGAGAAACCTCCCTCTATCAGTCAGCACCTTCTCTGAAATGTATGGTTTTATCCAGTTGCCTGGAGCCTTGGAAGATGAAAAAGCTTATTTAGGATCACACAGCCAGTGTGTGTCAGAAGTGGGAATTGAACCCAGGTCTGTCCCGCTCTGTTACACCGTGGCCGCTTCCCAATCGAACTATATACTTGTCAGATAGTAAGTGCAGAGAGCCATCAGGATGGGGAGCCATCGTTGGTGGGAGCCATTGAGGAAGCTTTATGAAGGAGGCTGGACTGTAGGGCTGGGCAGGAAAGACTAGGATTTGGAGGGAGGAGGAGTTGGTTCGGGAAGAGAGAAGACCAAGAACAACCCTGCCTTACGCCGTCCATGATGGAATAATCCATCCCGGTTTCTTTTTCCTCTCTGACAGGAGCATCCTTTCTTTACTTTGCACAAAACCAAAGAGACAGACATCGCTGCCTTCGTGAAGGAGATTCTGGGTGAGGACTCGTAGGAGAAGGACTTTACCACTCTTTGGAGCACCCTTTCCCCGTCTCCCTGGAAAACAGAAATGAGGAAGAGCGTTCTCGGTGGTTTGCACAGATCACGTAGTCCCCAGCCCTGTCCACCTCCAGCCCGGAGCACGGCGTTAGTGTATTCTCGTGTCATCCTGTGTATCTTTGAGCTAACAGAGCTACCTAGCCAGCACCATTGAAATTCAAGGCCAAGGACAGTGTCAGGCCACTGCTCCCACAGAAACCCATTTGACATCGGGCGTGTGAAGTTTCTCCACCAGCAAGACTCTCATCCCCAAGACTCCTGGGGGTTCAGAGACCAATCCTTTGCTTGTCCAAGAGCTGAGGCCTGAGGAGTTAAGATGTTGGGGTGAGGGTGTTTCTGAAGGAGGGAGGTGTTCGGTCCTTTAGGTCTTGCCATGTGCCATTTGTCCCAAGTGCCAAGGAAACTGAGCTAGTCAGCAGAGCTGCCCAGTGCTTTGAATACAGTGAGTTTCTGGGACTACAAGCTCTGTAAATTTTTTTGTTCATTCATTCAGTACTTCCCCCAGACCTGTTTCTTTTGCTCAGTCTTGCAGAAATCTGCCCTCCTTCTGATACCTCTCACCTATAAGGCATAGCAGCGTCTATCCTGGATCTAAGTGCCCTACCTGTTCCCTTCCCTGAATCCACTCTCTTTAGACTCTGGACTCTCTACCTTTGGAGGGAGAACTTTGAGTTAATGGGGATGGGTGGTGGATGGGATAGCACTGGCTAAGTGGCCTTTGATGTCCGCAGTAAGGCTAAGGGAAGAAGGCCATCCTAGCCAGTGAAATGAAACTTAATACATACAAGAGAGAGAAGGCCCCTCCCCAGTAGTGTGTCATCCTTGATGACCAGTTGCTGGCCTTGTACAGCTTGTCCCTTTCCCTCCAATTGCTTCCCACCCAACACACCTCTTTTCCTAGGGCCTGAGGGTATGGCTATGTTGTGAGGTGCAATGGGTATGGGAGGTGTGGATTCGATCCCGCTCCCCTCTTACACAAAGTGCCAGTCTCCAATGTTCCCATAGTTTTCTTCTTAAAGTTCTTCCTCACCAGCCTAGTGACTTGCTAATCTACTCCAGAACCCACTCCCAGACCCATCACTTCCATACCAGCCTTGGGGATCAGGTCTTTTTGTCCTTCTGACAACCCAAGAGTGTTATGAGCCTATATAATCAGTCAATTGTATAGGGTAGGCAGAACATAGGTTGTATATTTTTTATATCTATATATAATGAACTTTTTAAACTGTTTCCTTATTTTAATTCAATGACAGATATAGTCCTCCGTCCTGGGTCGATGGGCTCTGGGGTCATGCCTGATTACTGTGAATACCAGAGGGTCGGTCCCATCCCCTCTCCTGGGCCTTTGCATGGGCTGTACCTCCTGCCTTGAAGGCTCTTTCCCTCCTTCCCCCACCTCTTAGAAACCCTAGTTTCCTTCGGGGATTAGCTCAAGGACAGCCTTCTCCATGAAGCCTTTCCCTCGGGGAGGAGAAAGAGCAGGAAGGGTGATCTGCTCCAGGAGGGGCTGTGTGTCTGGCCAGAATTGTTGCAGGTTGCCTACAGTTTTTCAAGGGTAATGAATTTTAGGACTAGTGATTTTCTTTGAGGAAATTTCTAGCTATCTTTGCAGCCCCTGGGTGCAGATTAGGGGTGGAGGGGAGAGAAGGGGAAGAGGTACACTATGGATGTTGTAAAGTTGGTTCACGCACTTGGTCAAGCAACTGATGTACACACGTAAGTTGAAAAGACTTAGATGACTACCTTGGGATGGAGGTGGGACATCCTAGATTTTGGGGCCCTGCAACTCACTCTTTAGACCTGCTTATCAACAAATAGGTTCAATTCCAACAGGCCTTGCTACAAACCCTCTCTCTTTCCCCTTCCTCTCCCTCCATCCCTCGTTAGGCTGAGGCCCTTTGCCCTCTGTTGGAGGGTGGGGGCCATCTTGTCTCTCTGGATTGTATAATCCCGAGAGGTTTTTAAACGACCCATTGGAAGGGAATGTTGTCCTTTAGTTGCAGCTGGGGGAGCTTCACCATCTGAGCTGGGTGGTCAGGTTTGAATGTTTCCAGCGGTCCTGGGAATGGAACAGAGGCCTTCGTTTTCATCTCCATGTTCTTCCCTCTTTCCCCCAAGATAAAAAGAGTAAATGTGCAAACCATCCGGACTCTTTGGAATATGTGTGGGTGTCCTGCTAAGAGCTGCCCACACTTGGGAGTGAAGTTTGGCCGTAAACTTTATTAACTTGCCTGGTTGTTTTGAATTGTTTTAAGTTTTTTTTTTTTTTTTTTTTTTTTTTGTCTTTAATTTATCATAAGTTTTGTTTTTCTCTTGCTTTGAGGGTTTGGCTATTTTTTTCTTGTTTGGATTCGATGCCTTCCACTTTCCCTGGGAGGGCGTCAACACACCCAGTTACAAGGCACTGCTCAATCGCAGTGTCTGGCTGGCTATTGGTAGATGGGGACATCACTGAGCCCCCAAGGCCTCTGTTCAAAGAGGAGGGTTGGGGATGGAGTGAGGGGCAGGTGAGTTCCTCTCCATTAACACAGCTCCTGCTTTGTCAGTGTTGGTGAGGGAGATACCTGAGACCTCCAAGGGATGTGTTCTCCCACTGTGGATGATCTGCTGTGTGGATTAGTAAAAATTGAGGGGGGGGGGAAGAAAAAAAAATCAGAATTTGGAAAATCCTCATCCCAGTACAGAGCCATCCCACTGCCTTGGTCCCTGCCCCTCTGCTCCCTGAGAGGGAGCTAGCTAGAACAGTTACCTGGTTGCTGTTTTCAATAAAAATTAAAAAAAAAAAAAGAAAGAGCTGTGTGTGAGCATATGTCTTTAACCACCACAATTGATAAGTATTTCCTTTTCTTTGGGTGTTGTCACAGGAAAACTCTCCATCCTTCTAGTGCCTTGGGATATCTCTACTTATTTGGAAAAACAACCTGAGGGTTTCCCCTCAATGCCATTCCTTCCAAGGGAGTTCATACTGTGGTGGGGAAGATGCCAGATTAGAGGATTTGAATTTAGGTCTTCCTGACTCAGGATCAGCTTTCTATCCACTGTGGCACCTAGCTGCTCTATTCCTCTTCTACAGATGAGGAACTATCCCTAGTTAAGGGATTTCCCAAGGGTCACACAGCTGCTTAAATGTCAGAGTGGGGCATTTGGACCCAGGATTCCTAATCAGTTCAGTGGTTTGTAGATGCAGAATTGGAAAGGACTTTGATTAGAGCCTGTCCTGTCCTCCCTCTTCCCATTTTATATATGATTAAACACCCTATACAGAGGTTAAATTATTTGCTCTGGGGCACACAACTAAGAAGTATAATGAGAAGGGTTCTGTTTATTTCCCATTACTTTCCATCTTAGAATCAATACTGTGCATTGGTTCCCAGGCAAAAGAGTGGTAGGAATGAGGCAATGGGGGTTAGGTGACTTATCAAGGGTCACACAGCTAGGAAGTGTCTGAGGCCAAATTTGAACCCTGCCTCTGGACCTGGCTCTCCACTCAGTGACCTGGCTGTCCCCTATGAGGAGGGTTTTAAACTCAGGTCTTTCTGAAACCTAAACTAGAATTCTTTTTGCTTCATGTGGAATGTTCTAGTCTCAGTGATCTCAGATCCTATTTCAACTTTTGTTCAGATATAGGAATGAGGGAGAAGGATGGCATTGAGTGTTTAAAATTATTCAAAGTGTTATATTGGGAGCTAGAACATTTGGCTGTTCCTGAGAACCCAACACAAATCATTTTACTTACCTTTGAGCCAAAATTTCTCCCAAACAAATAATTCCTCCCTCAGGAGATGTTGGTATTAAATGAAAATATGAAAAAAAAGACTTCAATAAGTTCAAATTGTACATGTGTTAACTCTAAACTATATGCTGCAAACCTCAACTTGTCAAATTACTCATCTTTTTGGTTTTTGGGGTCGAGATTTAAATGGAAATCTTTTGGGTATAGATTTAAAATTAAGTGTATGATCAAGAATTAACAGCACACAGATGGGTTAACCTTAGAATAGGAATTGTTTGGATAGAGAAAATCTCTATCCCTTTTATATTTTTGGATTAAATTTATCTATTATATATTAAAAAAATTTTTTTTTTGCTGATGCTATAAGACCATAGCAGATGAGGAATTATTGGGGGCTGACACATTCTCCATGTTGAATGATTTCCTTGGAGCGTATCAGTCACCTTACCCAAAATGAAGATGGGGAAGGAGAAGCTGCTTCAACCACCCAACCCTCCTCTTCCTCCTCCTCTTAACCTCTGCCTTTTGAAAGCAGATATTTTCAATGCAGTGTTGGACACACCACTTGGTTTTCTTATTTACAGGACAACTAGAGTTAATAGTAAACCCTCTTTGTTGATGCCTGACTTTTTTTTTTTCCATCTTGTGGTTTTCTAATAAGAATTACACAATTTGAGAATTGGAAGGGACCTCAGTGGCCATCTGTCTAGTCTAATCTGTACCTGAAACAAGATCTTCCCTACCATGTAATTGACAGGTGGTCATCTTAGCTCTGTTTGAAAGATCTCCAGTAAGGGAGGATAATAATAATAATAATAATAATAATAATAATAATAATAATAATAATAATGCTTTTAAGTTTTGCAAAGGGCTTTACAAAGATCTCATTTTATATATATTTATACTTATTTATATATATTATATGTTATACATATTTATACATATTTATGTATATTATACAACAACTTTGAGAAATAGTTGCTATTTATTATTATTTCCATTTTACAGATGAGAAAACTGAGGCAGGCAGAAATGGAATGATTTGCTCAGTTGCACAGCTAGCCAGAGTCTGAGGCAGGATTTGAATGAAGACCTGTATTTTTTTTTTAACCCTTACCTTCTGTCTTGGAATTAATATGGAATATCAGGTTCAAGGCAGAAGAGTGTAAGGGCTAGGCAATTGGGGTTAAGTGACTTGCCCAGGGTCACACAGCTATGAAGTATCTGAGACCATATTTGAATCCAGACCTAGGTACCCTTCAGATCTTTCTCACTCTTGACTTAGCACTTTCTAAGGCAACATATCCTGCTTTTGGATAGATTTGACAGGAAAAAAATCTCTCTATTTCAAGTTTAAATCTGCCTCTGTAACTTCCATTTGGCCTTCATAGTTTCTTTTTCCGAGGCCTAATAGAATGTCGAATCCCTCTTCCATTTTGTGGATGGGAGTTGGCCTCTAAGAAGAACTGAGTTCAAGTGCCATTGAGCCAGTCATTTAACTCTTCACTGCCCTACGTAGATTATAAGACTATAAGGAGTGAAGGTGCCATCTGCATCGATAGAGGGAGTTTCTGAATGGGAGTTCCCTATACCCCTAAAATCACAGGTCTTAAAACAGATATCTCTCTTCTACATACTCCTTCATTTTGAGTCCCTACCCTGAGTCTTCTCTTTTACTTGAATAGAGATCCATAGTTCATTGAACTGATTCTCATGTTTCATGGTCTCAAGGCCCTTCATCATTTTTGTCTACTTTCCTATGAATGTCTAGTATTTCAGTTCATTTCCTAAACTGGTGCCTAGGACTTAATAAACTACTCCATATTATATTGATAAATGGTTAAAAGATAGACAGTTTCTGGATGAAGAAATCGAAGCTATATTTAGCCACATAAAAAAATGCTCTAAATCCTTATTGATTAGAGAAAGGCAAATCAAAACAACGAGATATCATCTCATGCCTAGCAGATTGGCTAAAATGATGAAAAGGAAAAATGACAAATGTTGGAGAGGATGTGGAAAAACGGGGACACTAATACCTGTTGGTGGAGCTATGAACTGATCCAACCATTTTGGAGAGCAACTTGGAGAGAATTATACCCAGAGAGCCCAGTGACATGACTATTAGGTTTATTTTCTAAGGCAATCAAGACAAAAGAAAAAGAATCCATATGTTCCAAAATATTGATAGCAGTTCTCTTTGTGGTGGCAAAGAACTGGAAACTGAAGGGATGCCCAACATTTGGGGAACAGCTAAACAAGTTGGGGCATATGATTGTCATGGAATATCACTGCACCATGGGAAATAGTGAGCAGGTTAATTAAAAAAAAACATGGAAAGATCTACATGGAATTATGAAGAGTGAAGCAAACAGAACCAAGAGAACATTCTATACAGCAAAGAAATACTGTTTGATGAATAACTTGTATATGTCCACCTCTGGGGAAAGAAGTGATAAGTAAAAATTAGCAAGGTGTAGTTTTGTGCATACACATACACATATATAATTTTTGGGGGTCATACGATGCCTTCTCTAGGGAGAGAAGGAAAGAGAGAGAGGGAGGGAGGGAGATACCTGAGATCTTTGATGTAACAAACAAGTAATTAAATTAAAAAGAAAATATTCCAGACGTGTTGTCATTAGGATGATACGAAGAGATGGCTTTCACGCAGAGAACATTAAGTCCCCACTTTGTGCAGAATGAATGAAATTCAAGCTTTATCAGTGGGGGAGAGCCCACTGTCCTTGGAAGTCTATGCAGGTTACTGTCTTTGGGGCTGAGAGTGAAGCCAGGTTGTACTGGATAAAATTAACTACAACTGCTCTTCATTGGGCTGTCATCTAGCTCTAAGCCATTCAATCATTCAGCAACTCTGCATCAAGCATGTATGATACCCAGACCTAGCCTGGGTGCTTTAGGAGCCAAGTGCCCACTTTCTTTTTTTTTCCTTTTAATGTTAATTTTTTAAATGCCCTTACCTTCCATCTTAGAATCAATACTGTGTATTGCTTTCAAGGCAGAAGAGAAGTATGGGCTAGTGTAATAGGTAACCTCTGGGAAGAAGATGGAGACTAGCTCGAGTGACAGATCGTCGGTTATAGAACTTAGAATTTACCCAGATGGCATGAGATGGGCAAAAGACAGTTGAGACCACCACTATAAAAGCCTGGGGCCAGAAGACTTCAGGGTCTCAATTTTGAGAAGGGGCTTGTGGGTGGTGAAGGGTGGGCAGGCCTATAGACCTGCATATCCAGCACCTGTACCTGATTGTCTCATAATATCCATTGACCTATTACTGAACAAGGCTGAGAGATAAACTCAACAGCTGCTATCAAGAAGAATCTCACAATCTCTTCCTTTCACTTGGTCTAGACCACGGCCGGGTCTGACCAGGGTCTGGAAGGGAGAGAAGCCTCTCCAGCCGGCTACCAACTTGTTACTGATTGATTAGCCTAATCCAACTCCCATAGGTTTAGCATAGCCATCCCCAACATCACTTTCCTTATCCTGAATCCTACCCCTTTGAATTATAGCATCAAACCCTTTGAAACATAGTTCAAGGGAAGACTGATTTAATTCCAAGAGCAAGTGATTAATTACTGCCAAAGGGGAAAGGGGATTTTATCAAATTGCAGCAAGTCTTGGACTCAGGTTTTCTTGACTACAGTCATCTCTCTTGCACTAGTCTTTGCATCTGCTCTGGTCATTGGGTTTTCAGGGAGGACTAGCACTTCTGGTGTGAGGGCTTGCCAAACCTTTTTCAGGGCTGCTCATCCACCTTTGGTGTCTGCCTGCCACCCAACTCTCACCTGCAGCTCCTAGAAGTCATAGCATGTTCAGCAGCCATACCCCAGTAAAATCATCTCAGCAGATGGGCCAAACTAAGTTGAGGGTAATCAATGGGCATGTATGTCTATGAATGTATTTTTTTTTCTGGCCAAGATCCAGGAAGTGCCCAGGACAGGTCAACCCTTGGAAGAGGAGCAGCTCATATCCTGTAATAAGTCATCTATCAACGATCTCTCTCCCCTCCCCAGATTTGTATAAATATAGATCTGGGACATTCCTTAGGTACCAAGGCTAGACTCCTGGTCCCTCCGTGCTACCCTACATATGTGTGTGTATACTAAAATATGGACTCCAATTGGGCATGCAACTAAAAAAAATAGAAAAAGAACACATTAACCCCACCCCAATTAAACACCATATTAGAAATCCTGAAAATCAAAGGAGAGATGAATAAAAAAGAAAACCATTGAATTAATAAACAAGACCAGGAGCTGGTTTTATTGGAGAGGGGATCCCAATACAATAGAGAAACCATTGTCTAATTTGATTTTAAAAAAGAAAGAAGAAAACCAAACTGCCAATATCAAAAATAAAAAGGGTGATTCAGAAGCAATGAAGAGGAAATGAAACAATTCTTAGTAGTCATTTTGCCCAATTATGTGGCAATAAATCTGAAAATCTAAGTGAAATAGACAACTGCTTTAAATATATATATTGCCCAGATTAACAGAAGAACTAGAATGCTTGGACAATCTTAACTTAGAAAAAGAAATTGAACAAACCATTGATGAATTCTCTAAGTAAAGAGTTCCAGGGCCAGATGAATTCACAAGTGGATTCTACCCAACATTTAAAGAACAATTAATTCCAAGCATGCAACTCTGTTTTTGTGCATATTAGAGAAGAAGCAGCATGGAGTTAGAAAGACATGGAGATTCTCCAGCACAGAAATTTCTGACTAGCTGGTGACTCCTTGGAAAGTTACTAGTTAACCTTCCAGGGCCCCTCTTTGAGATTATAAATTACAGACTAGCTGTGTGACCTAGGGAAAGTCATTAGCTTCTGAGTGTCCCAGGTAGCAAAATCAGTCTAAGTTGCAGGTGATTTTCTACTTCTACATTTGATGGAGGGAGTTTTCATACTGGGAATCCTCTACCACCATGAATGCACAGGTGAGGATTCCCCCCTCCCTCCAAGATTTTAAATGCAAATATATTATGTTTTTGCATATGTGAAGAGTGAGTGAAAAGTGGTGTGTGGGTGTGTGTGTGTGTGTGTGAGAGAGAGAGAGAGAGAGAGAAAGACAGACAGACAGACAGACAGACAGACAGACAGACTCTAGGAGATCTGGCTACTGCCAGGCTGGGGGGATGCACTGGGAAGATGTTTTTGCAGAATCAGAGTCGAGGCTAGGTTCCCTTTGTTCCTCTGGGAGGCAGCAGAGCCCCACTTTTGTCCCTCATCCCAGGGCTGATGCTGACTGAAAGGCTAAGCAATGCCAGGGCTTGGGCTTGGCTGGGGAGTGAAGAGTCCTTCACAGGCTTCAAAGAGACCTGAGCTTGATTACCAGGAGCCAAAGCTCCCAGGGGGAGAAGGGAAGGGATTAAGCCTTTATATAATGCCTACTATGTACCAGTCATGGATCTAAGCACTTTTTTGTTTTTTAAACCTTTCCCTTCTGTCTTGGAATCAATACTGTGTATTGGCTCCAAGGCAGAAGAATGGTAAGGGCTAAGCAAAGGGAGTTAAGTGACTTGCTTAGGGTCACACAGCTAGGAAGTGTCTGAGATCCGATTAGAACCCAGGACCTCCCATCTCTAGGCCTGGCTCTCAATCCACTGAGCTTGCCCTGGAGTGTGCTAAACACTTTTTGCAAATATAGCAGTTGATCTTCATAACATCCCTAGGAAGAAGGTGCCATCATTATCTCCATTTTACAGATGAGGAAACTGAGGTAGAGGTAAAATGACTTGTACAGGATCACATAGCTACAGTGGATATGGACTCATCTTCCTTACTTCAAGCCCTCTGCTGCTTTTGGCACCTATCCCTTCTCCACCCCCCTCCCCAACCCCTAGTTCCTTGGCTCATAGGGTCCTAGATTTGGGAGCTAGCAGGGAACTTTGAGGGCATCTAAGCTAACTCATTTTACAGATGAGCGATCTGAGGCCAGAGAGGCTATAGGAAAAAATGCTCTCCTCTGCCAAGGGGTCAGGGAAGCTAGATTTGGGGGGACATATTAGCCAGAACTATAGGGGCAAAGCAAAGGTTCCTTCCTGCATGTTAGGGTTAACCCAAGCCCAGTCAAGTTCCATTAACTCCTTGTTGCTCCTTCCCTAATGCACAGACTGAAATTCACCTATCCCATAATCCAGTCCATTAAGACTAGACTCTTAGATTGTCCCAGGTGGCTTGGCTAATCTCATAAAACAACAGTTAAGTGAGTGAGCGAATGTGGAAGGAGATTGTCTGTCCCTCCTCTCTCCAAGTGCCTTCCTACCATGCCAGGATGCTGCCCAGATCTCTGACCAGGGCTCCTGTGCAAGTTTTGCACCAATGTGCTCTAGGAGGAGAAGATGGTACATTTTGCAGGTCTCTTAATTAATGGCCCTATTTGTTCCCCAATTTTCACTAACCTGAGTTTGCTTAAAGCGGAGGTGTATGGCAGAAGAGGAGGGGAGAGTTGTGAAGGGATAGAGAAAGAAAGAGAGAGAGAGAGAAAGAGTGAGAGACAGAGAGACAGAGACAGAGAGACAGAGAGACAGAGAGACAGAGGGAAGAACAGGGAACTTGTGTGTCAAATTTGGGCAAAGTGGACTTTTCTTTCCTGAAGAAGTCTGGAAAAAATAGGGAGTACAGAATCATTTTGGACAAGTAGGTGGTATAAATGGAATGATGGATCTGGAGTCAGAAAGACCTGAGTTCAAATCTAGCCTTAGACACATATTATTTATGTGATCCTGGGCAAGTCACTTATCTTGTCTGCCTTAGTTTCCTTATTTGTAAAAACAGGAATAATAATATCACCTACCTCCCAGAGCTGTTCTGAGCATCAAATAATATGTTTTTATAGTGCTAAATAAATATTAGCTATTATTAAATTAATTGAACATTTATTAAGCACTTAAGGTGTGCAAAGCATGATTCTACATACTAGGGGAGATACAAAGTTATAATATAAAATATAAATAAAATAAAGTTAAGCTATAAAACAGTCCCTATCCACATGCAGCTCACACGTTAGTAAGGAAATAAGATGCCTAATCAGATAATGATAACACATAATATTACTGCACAAAGTGGGAAGCACTGAGCAATGGAAAGAAAGTTGACTCAGGAATGAGAGGGACCTGAGTTCAAATCTTTTCTCTGATGCTAATTACCTATGTACACTTGGGCATATGTTTTAACCAACTTCATCTGTTGAATAAAGGGAAGTTAAAAAACAACCAACCCTTATCTTCTGTTATAGAATCAATCTGAGACAGAAGTAAAGGCTAGGCAATTGAGGTTAAGTAACTTGCCCTGGGGTCACATAGCTAGGAAGTGCCTGACATCACATTTGAACCTGGGACCTATCAACTCCAAGCCTGGTGCTCTATCCTCTGACCCACATAGCAACCCTGAAAAGGGGTATCTTCCAAACTGATATTGGAGAGAATATAAACTCCATGAAGACAGGCTGTTTTTGGCTTTATAGGTGCTTAGTAGGTGTTTTACACACAGTAGGTATTTACTAAATGCTTCTTGGATTGGATTGAATTATTGAGGTGCCAACAAAGTGCTGTATGAAATCCTGTGTTTCTTGGAGGAGGATGAGGTGTAGAAATTCAACAATCCCAGGATTACTTTCCTCAAGGGAAAAGCATATGAGGCATCCAGACAGAGCAAAGGCACAGGGGTAGGAGATGACCCAGGATGCATTCAAGGGACAGAGAATAATTTAGTTTGTTTAGACCAGGGGTCGGCAACCTTTTGGCCGTGAGAGCCATAAACGCCACATTTTTTAAAATGTAATTTCGTGAGAGCCGTACAGTGCTCACGGTGCCTGGAAAAAAATTGACTTTATGGCTCCTGCAGAAAGAGCCCTACGTTGCCGACCCCTGGTTTAGGGTATGGGTGGAAATGAACTATTCACAGAGGAGACTAGACAGGTAGAATTCTGCCAGAAGGTCCAATCTGGAGCATGGGAAGAAGGCCAATGGAATAACTCCATCTTTTATCCTAGTTCCCTTCCCAAAGCAAGAAGGTTGCCCTGGGTTTTCAAGCTTCCCCTGTCTCTGTCCCTTAATCTATTCTGCTCCCCCTCTGCCTACCTTTGCAGAGTTCTCATTCTACTCCCCAATATAATTAGTTTTAATGAATTGTTTTTAATATTAATGAACATAGAATTATAACTACTAACAATTAACTATAATTATGTAAAGTATTACTATATTATACAATTACATTCATTATATAATTCTAATAAATCATCATTCTAATTAATAAATTAATATAATGCATGCATTAATTAATATAATTTTTAATATAATAATGTGAATTGTTTTAAAATTGTGTTTTAATAAATTCATTTTTACTAAAAGATGTTGTGTCTGATAGCTTTACATGTTAACTCAGGGATTTGCTCCATAAAAGAGGAGGCTAGTTAACTCAAAGGAATGACGCTCTGGGGTGCAATTTCAGGCAGTGTGCTGGATAGTTGGGAACAAGATACAGGTAGTGACGGCATGTAAGCTTCCCTCGGGTACCTTAGATCATTGCATATAGGCAGCCACCTGCACTGTCAGGGCTTAGTACTTGTCCCAGGAAGTACCTTCAAGAGGATCAAGAGACTTGAATCCCTAGTCTGTCACTGTCTGGCCATGTGATCTTTGATAAGATATTCCTTCTTAGGACCTCAGTTTCCCTCTCTGTAAAATGGGGAGCGGGATGGGGCTAGTCCCGTGTTGGTGAACCTAAGGCACACATGCCAGACAGGGCTGCTCTCTTCCTCCTCTCCATGTGCCTGAGGACATTTCTTACATCAGCCACCCCTCTGCTCAATAGCCCAGTGGGAGCGCTTCCTCCATCCCCTGTCTGAGATAAAGAGGTGGCTCAGATGCTAAGTGAGGGTTGCAGTTTGGGCATGCAGTCTCTAAATGGTTTGCAATCACTGGACTGGTCCCTTCCAGTTCTGATAATCTAAGACCTGAGTTCAAATCCTGATGCAAACTGTGTGACAAGTCACTTCACTTCAGTTTCTTCACCTGTAAAATGGGAATAATAATAACACCAACCTCCCAGGTTGTTGCTGTTAGAATCAAATGAGATAATATATGCATACAATATGTATATATGTAAATGAGATAATATGTAGTAGGAATCTAAGATTCCTTTGAGCTCTAACACTTTGGGACCTGTGTGCTTAGCACATAGTAGGTGCTTAATTAATGTTTCTGGTTTATTGAATCCCAAGATCCCTTCCAATTTCTGAGGTTTTCTATTCTAAGGCCTCTTTCAACTGATACTACACTGCCTTTGTTCTAAGCTCTTTTCTAGCTCTAAAATTTATATCCTAAGGTTTCTTCCAGCCTTGATCTTTATGTTCTAAGTTCTAACAGCTCTTCCAACTCTGACATGCTATATGACTTAAGTTCCATGATTTCCTTTCTTTTTTTTTTTAATCCTTACCTTCCATCTTAGAATCAATACTGGGCATAGTTATGTTAAATACATTACATATATATGTATATATAAACATACATGTATTACATTTTGCTATATTATGCTATGTTGTGTTGTGTTATATTATGTTTGTTATGTTATGTTATGTTATGTTATATTAAACCCTTACCGTCTGTCTTAAAATCAATACTGTGTATTGGTTCTAAGGCAAAAGAGCAGTAAGGGCTAGGCAATGGGGGTTAAGTGACTTGCCCAGGGTCACTCAGCTAGGAAGTGTCTGAGGCCAAATTTGAATCCAGGACTCCCTGTCTCTAGGCTTTGGCTCTAAATCTACTGAGCCCCCTATCTGCCCCTATTTCCATGCTTTCTGTTTCCCAACTGGACCAGGGATCTTTAGGATTTGGTCAGCTTCTCCTCTTCCTCCTCCACTGCCCTCACCCACCAATAGAAAGGAGGGCAGTGAGTCTTGTAGCTCTTTCTGTTTTTTTGGGGGGGGAGAGTTTTGGTTAGAAAACACTGGAGGGGGGAGGAAGTGCAGGGGAAGCGGAGCTATCTCTGGTGCTGCTTGCATCAAGGGCTGCCAGTCATCCCTAGTTTGCTGTAATGTGGTGAGAACGAAGCCATCACGTAGGGTAATTAGGGAGACAATTCCTCATTGTCTGGGCAACTGAAGCTTGAGGAAATGAGCTATAATAATCTCCAAGGGATTAGAAGGAAGAAAGGTAGAATTGCTCAGAGGATCCCCTTCCCACTCAATTGGGTGGGTGGGGAGAATAGGAATTTGGGGGGCGATGGGAAGGGGACAGGGAAGGGAAACTGAGGTATGTTTACATGAGATTTGGGTCTCCCCTCCCCTGACATTTCCTCTGGCTCAATACTTGGGCTGTGGTCCCTAAAAATAGCTCTCCTGCCCCTGTGTTCTGGTTTGGCTATGGAAACCACACCTGGAAAGAGACAGAGAGAGATTGGAAAGAAATCAGGAGTGATTTCCAGATTTAGGATAACCATGTGGACTGGGAAGGAGTTTCATGGAGAAAGTGAGACGTCTCAGGAAGGGCTTACATCAGAGAAACTGATATGATCATTGCCTCTGGATGGCTGAAATCTGACAAAGCCCCTCCTGTCAAAGCTGGGTGAGGACTCTCTGTTTCAATTACAGCCTTAATAGCCACATCAAGTCACATTAAAAATGCAACAGACCCTGTCGGAGGCGGGAGGCGGGAGGTGGAGAGACAAGGGATCCTACCCAAGTGGAAAACTCATTCGTTAAAAGTTCCTTGATGAGACCAGAGATTTGTCTAGTCTTTTTTTAAACCTAGTGGCTGAGGAAAGAGGGTGTTAATAGTTACTCTGGAAGCCATTCTCTAACTCCAAGGGTCATGGAATGTTGAGCATTCAGCACATCAAACTGTCTATACTGGGTGCTTACATAGGTCCAGCACTGCCTGAGTGAGCAAGGACCATGGAAGAAGCCTTCTTGGTTCCCTCCAGTTCAATTCAAGCATCATTGATTTATTTATTTATACCCTTACCTTCTGTCTTAGTAGCAATTCTAAGGCAGAAGAGTGGTAAGGGTTAGGCAACTGGGGGTTAAGTGACTTGCCCAGAATCACTCAGCTAGGAAGTATCTGAGGTCAGATCTGGATCCAGGACCTCCTATCTCCAGACCTGGCTCTCTATCCACCAAGTCACCTAGTTGTATCTGAGCAGGTTGATTTAAAAAAAAATCCATGGAAAACCTATGTAAAATTATGAAGGGTGAATCAAGAGAACATTCTATATAGCAACAGAAATATTGGTTGAAGAATGACTTGCATGTGTCTATGTTCAGAGAAAGAACCAATAAATAGAATCTAGGAAGACATAGTTATATATCTACATCTACATCTACATCTACATCTACATCTACATCTATATCTACATCTACATCTACATCTATATCTATATCTATATCTATATCTATATCTATATCTATATCTATATCTATCTANATCTATATCTATATCTATATCTATATCTATATCTATATCTATATCTATATCTATCTAGTCTATCATCAATCTGTTCATCTCTCTCTATCTCTCTGTCTATTTATCTGTCTGTCTATCTGTCTGTTTGCTGTCCGTCCATCTATCTATCTATCTATCTATCTATCTATCTATCTATCTGTCTGTCTGTCTGTCGGTCTGTCTGTCGGTCTGTCTTGTCTACCTATCATCTGTCTGTCTGTGTCTGTCACTTTAGATCTTTTTGTTAAGTTATGCCTTCTCTAGTGTGGGGAGGGGAGGAAGGGAGGGAATTACCTGGGAATTTTAATGTTAACAAATAAATAAATTAATTTTAAAAAAGAATGAGCAGAAATTCAACAGGTGAAGGTAGGGCACATGGCACAGAGAGGAGAATCTCATTGACCAGGGTAGTCAGGGGTGTTGTTGAGGTTCAAATGAGATTATGGACAAAAAGCACTTTGCAAACCTTAGTGCTATATAAATGCCAGTTCTTATTATCATTATTATTAGCCTCCAGTCTGGAAATGCTTTTATTCCCTGAACCTTTCATTGCACTCCTGCTGGGCTGAAGCCATGTTTATAGAGCAAAATGAGGGTGTTCTGTTAAATGTTTAACAACTTGGCTCTGGGGCGGGGTTGGGGGGGGGAGATGTACATACACACATTTTTCAGTTTAATGTGCATCAGTGGCATTTTCTTAAGACTGGACAATTGAGAAAATAATAAATCAAGCTGATTTGTAGTGATTACTGATTTCTGAGGTGTAAATGCTTATACTGAAAATTTAGCAATTGGCTTGCTGAGTAAAGCTGGTTAGGGCAAATCCCTGAGTGTAGTTTACTATAAAGAGTATTGGGGATAGCGTGAAAGCCAGGCCTGGAGTTGGAAAGACCTGGGTTCAAATCTGACCTCATATACTTCCTAGCTGTATGACCCTGGGCAAGTCACTTAACCATGATTGCCTAGCCCTGATCATTTTTTTTTAACCCATGCCTTCTGTCTTAAAATCTAATCTAAAATCTAACTAAATATTTGTTCCAAGGCAGAAGAGCAGGGAGAGCTAGGCAATCTTGGTTAAGTGACTTGCCTAGGGTCACATAGCTAGAAAGTGTCTGAGGTCAAATATGAACTCAGGACTTCCTTTTTCTGGGCCTGATTTTCTATCCACTGAGCCACTTGGCCACTCTTCTGTCTTAGAATTAATTCTAAGATAGAAGATAAGGGTTAAAAAATATTTCTCTTTCTCTCTCTCTCTCTCTCTCTCTCTCTCTCTCTCTCAGTAATGGGCTTGACATGGGAAGGCCTTGTTCAAATTCGATTTCTCCTCCTTATTCATTTTGTAATGCTGATAAATTCACATAATCTCTCTTGGTTTTTAGTTATCTAATGTGAAAACTGAGAGGGTTGGACTCACCAGATAATCTCTAAGCAGACTAAAAGCATAGAGGTGGGATAACACTGAACATTTAGAGAGACAGAGAATTTGGCCTGAAAAAAAAAAACAGAGGATGTGGGGGACAGCTAGGTGGCTCAGTGGGTTGAGAGCCAGAACTAGAGATGGGAGGTTCTGGGTTCAAATTTGACCTCAGACACTACTCACCTGTGTGACCCTGGGCAAGTCACTTGATCCCCATTGCCTAGCCCTTACCTCTCTTCTGCCTTGGAACCAATACACAGTATTGATTCTAAGATGGAAGGTAAGGGCTTAAAAAAATACACAGAGGATGTGGAAGAGAATAGTAGGAAGAAAGGAAGATTGGAGAGGACTGTTCACTCAATCAGAGACCTGTACTCAGCAATATGGGGTATTTGGAAATTAATGACATGGTCTGTGCCTCCAAAGAGCAGGAGATAAGCCTCACTTATTGGCTATGTGACCTTGGGCAAGTCCTATAACTTCTTTAGACCTCAGCTTTTTTCATATACAAAATGAGAGGGTTAGATTATTATAACCTCTAAGATCCCTTTCAATTAAAAAGCTGGGATCATGTAAAATGGGAACTCAAGACTATATCATAAGAGATGCAGGGGCTTCAAGTCCAGAAAAGAGGATTTCTGATTGAGGGAATGGTGGGAGGTTTCATGAAAAGAAGACATTGGAGCAAGGCCTTGAAGGATGGGAAGAATGTTGACATTCTTGTCCTTAGGGAGCTTATAAACAGATCTCTGTGCTGTGGACAATTTTGCAGCTGCCCAGGCAGTCAGTTAAGTTGACCAGAAAGCCCAGATTCCCCTATCAAACCCCAAAGGTTCTTTCCTTTCTCTTTTCCTAGTTAAGAGCAATTGTTACCCATTAATCCTGTGCTTGTAGGGACAGGTAGGATTGTTCTGTTTCTCAGATTGGTGCCAGTGCTGAGCTCCCAGAGACCCATTAGTAAGCCTGGTCTCTCCTCTCAGCGTTTATTATAATATAGGTTTCAAGAAATGTGTCACACACTTGTGAGATGTATAGAACATTGCATTTAACAATTACCCGGTTGAAGAGAGCCCCCAAGGGGAATTCTGTTCCTTCCAGTGACTGCTCAGCACAGTGGAGTCAGGCGCTAGCGGTTTCCTTCTGGGGATGCAGAAGTTGGCACAGAGCCTAGGGAGAGGTGGCAATAATCAGGTGGTTTGTTTGGGGGTAAGGATTCGGGCCAGGTAGACAGCTCAGTGGGTCTGCTAGCGTCCCGAAAATAGTGTATAGACAACTAGGGGACAGTGGAAGGAAATAAACATTTATTAAGTGCTTACTAGGCATTATGTTAAGCACAAAAACCATGGGAAGTAGGTGTTATTATCCCCGTTTTACAGTTAGGGAGACTCAAGCAGATAGAGGTTAAGTGACTTGTCCAAAGTTACACAGCTAGTAAGTGTCTGAATTTGAACTCGGGTCTTCCTGGATCTAAATCCAGCCTCTGTATTCACCGTGGTTCCTTGTAACCTGCACAGTAGTAATGATAACAATAATAATTCACATTCCTAAGGTAAATGAATGAATGAAAACAGCATTTATTAAGAATGTACTATTTGTTGAATGCTTTTGACTGAGGATACAAGAGAAAATCAAGGCAATCCTTGCTCTTTTTTATTTTATTTTTTAATCCTTATTCCCTTAAAAAACTTCATTATTTATTTAATTTTTTAATTAAAAAAAAAAAACAAAAAGCAAAAAACAAAAAACAAAACAAAATTTTTACCTTCCACCTTGGAATCAACACTGTGTATTGGTTCCAAGGCAGAAAGGGCTAGGCAATGGAGGTTAAGTGACTTGTCTAGGGTCATATAGCCCAACCAACCTCCCATCTCTAGGCCTGGCTCTCAATCCACTGAACCACCCAGCTGCCCCCTTGTTCTTAAAGAGAACATTCTAATGGTGATTGTTATTTTGCTCAGTCATGTCTGACCCTTTGTGACCCCATTTTGGGATTTTTATGGCAAAAATACTGGAGTGGCTTGCCATTTCCTTCTCCATTTCATTTCGTGGAAGAGAAAACTGAGGCAAAAATGGTGAAGTGACTTGCTCAGGGTCACACAGCTAGTAAGTGTCTGAGGTAGGATTTGAACTTAGGTCTTCTAGGCCTGGCTCTGTATCCACTGTGCCACCCAGCTGCCCCTCTAATGGTGGAAACAACATAGATATGAAACAGCATAGATATGATTTAAGTGAATGGAAGAATTTGGTAGTCCTAAAGGGTGGATGACAAGGCCTTGGGAGTGTGGAGAGTATATTGGCAGCATACATGGTACAACTCTATGTATCTTTGGGGGGAGGGAAGAGCAGATGATAATATTCTTTCTACTATATCACATATTAGGAAAGAGATTTTCCCCTTTGCTTTTGGAGGTTCTTTGCCACTTTTCAAGGCTGCAATGAGTTTGGAAATAATTGTATTTTGGTCACTAGACTGAACCACTGAGTTCTTGGCCACGACCAACTGAAGGAGAGAGTAGACCGAGAGATAGGCTGCTTGGTAAGTGGTCGAAGATTTATGCCTTTTATCTTTAGTCAATAAGGAGGCGTCAGCCATGCAGCGATTTGATTGACTGACTCCAATTTCCGTCAGTGTAATGGAGAATGATGAGGCTAAGAAATGCATCATGGGAGTGCTGGCAACAAGATTTATGCTGAATGGGGGAATGCTCTCCCTTATTTCTTTTTCTCTATGGTCCTACCTCTTAGAAATCTTTGGATGCCTTGAGATGCCTATTCTATCCTGAAGCCTAGATTAGTGATTCTCTGAGGAGTGGTTAGGGGTAGGGTCACCCTGGATCTACCAGGGTCTGTTCAAGCAAAGACATTTTGTATCTTTCTGGTGAAAAGATACATGATGCAAATCATACTTTTATTTGATCGTGGAATCCTAGAGTACAAACCTTAGATCCTAGAAAGCTGGAATGAGAAAGCCTGGGAGGATGGGCCCTCACGGGCTCCTCTCTGCCTGTTGTGTCCAGTCCCCTTCCCTTGGGAGGTTGTATGGCATAATAATCAGAAATGAGAGATGTGCTTCTGGTAATTTACCCCTGGATCTCCACAGATGCCATATATTTAGAGACAGAAGGGTTCTCAAAGGCCATTGAATCGAATAACTTCATTTTATAGAAAAGGAAACTGAGGCTCAAACTTTGCTCAAAATCACACAGGTAGGACTACCAGAGACTTTAAACTTGGGGGCTATGACCAGAGTCAATGAACTCTCCTCTGCTCCGTGTTTAGAACATGACCTGTCAGGTCTGGAAATAATCTGAAATCATAGACTATGTGTGGTGTGTGTATATATGTGTGTGCACTCACGTGTGTGCTTTAAACTCCTACCTTCCGTCTTAGAATCAATACTGTGTATTAGTTCTAAGGCAGAAGAGAGAGGTGAGGGCTAGGCAATGGGGGTCAAGTGACCTGTCCAGGGTCACACAGCTAAGGAGTATCTGAGACCAGATTTGAACCCATCACCTTCTATCTCTAGACTGGCTCTCAATCTCTTGAGTCACTTGCCTGACCCAAACCATGGAATATTAGAGCTGGAGGGGATCTTAGAACACAGAATGTAAGAGCTGAAAGCAATCTTAGAATATCCAGTGTTAGACCTGGAAGGGACCTTAGAACAGAGAACCTGAGAACTGAGAACATGGAAGGCTAGAGCTAGAAGGGAATTTGGAACTTAGAAAGCTGAAACTGGAAAGAACTTGAATCAGTCTAGCCTTATTTTATGGAGGAGGAAATAGAATCAAAGTGATTTGACTAATATATTTATATGTATAAGTTATATATCTTTACTTTATATCTACAAAATCTTCAGAACAAATGGTTTTATTTAAGGACCTCTTTCATTTTACTCCTTTTAATAATAAAGCAATAACTAGCATTTATATAGCCCTGGAAGGAAGGAGCTATTATCCCCATTTTATAGGTAAAAAAACTGAGACAGACCATGATAAAGTGACTTGCCCAGGGTCATGCTCCTTCCTTCCTTCCTTCCTTCCTTCCTTCCTTCCTTCCTTCCTTCCTTCCTTCCTTCCTTCTTTCCTTCCCTTTTCTTAAAAACCCTTACCTTCTGTCTTAGAACTGATACTAAGAATTGGTTCTGAGGCAGAAAGAAGAGCAGTAAGGGTTAGGTAGTTGGTGTTAAGTGACTTACTTAGGGTTGCACATCCAGGAAATGTTTGAGGCCAGCATTAGTAAGGTTTTAAGGCTGAACTCAAACTCAGGATTTCTGACTCCAGTGCCAGTGCTCTATTCATTGCACTACCTAGCTGCCTTTTCACAGAAGTGCTTTTTAGGTTTACACAGTTACACACTGCACTTAGCTAACTCTAACAATTAAGTTTATTTTGTAACTATGAGTTGTGTGCTTCAAGTGAGGAACTAGCCTCAGTCTCCTGGGCTATATATCCTTTACATGTTATTCCAGATTTCCTGGATCGGGACTTCTAAGAGAATGGAAAAAATCCCTGCAGATGAATGCTTCCTGTCATCAGAAAGACTTTGGAAAAAGGGTGGCCTAGGTGTTGGTCTCCAGGACAAAAAACCCTTGAGAGGGAGCCTTGGCTTAGGTCAGAGGATCTGTTTTCAAATCTCATCTCTGGCACTTATCCCCCGTGTGAATGTAATTGTTACTGTTGGGCCTCAGTTTCCTTATCTGTAAAATTGGGAGGGGTTGGACTGGATGATTTCTGCCATCCCCTCTAGTTCTAGATCTATGATGCACTGGTCCTTTGCAGGACAGAGTCTTTTTCTCTAAGTGCTCAAAGAAGGGTTCCTACTCATCACCTCAGCTTTCTCCTCACTATGCCTGGGAATTAGTGATATTATGAGGAAGGCTAAGGGACTTGTCCTAGGTCAGGCAATAGAAATGCTGGTGATAGAATTTAGGGGCTCTGATTTCCAGCAGATTTTTAATTTGGTCCACGGGAAGAAAGACAGCCAGGTGGTGCAGTGGATAAAGCGCTGGGTCTGGAGTCAGGAAGACTCATCTTCTCGAGTTCAAATTTGGCTGCACAAACTTATTAGCTGTATGACCCTGGGCAAGTCATTTCTCTCTGTTTGCCTCAGTATCCTCATCTGTAAAATGAGCTGGAGAAGGAAATCATATCTTTGCCAAGAAAACTCCAAATGGGGTCATGGAGAGTGGGACATGACTGAAATGACTGAACAACAAAAACAATAAAAATAGGAAGAAAAGAATGGGAACTGGATTGTGCTCGAGGTAGGGGATAGAGACAATCCTTTAAAAATCCTTATTCTAGGCCTTCTTTCCTGGGCATCACTGTTCTCTTTCCGTCTCCCCCCAACACTGCCCTTCTTCTCTGCAGCCCCAAATAGTCTATTCTTGTGGCAAATTGCTTTTTGAGTGGGAGAGTTAAGCTCTTCAACACCACTTACATCTCTAAGCAGCTTCCCCAGCCTGGGGTCATCGGGGCCTCTCTGGGTGATTGGAAACGTGATTGCACTAGGCAGATCTGCCGTTTCAAGAATTAAGGCATGCAGGAAAGCCAGGACCAGTTCCTGGATAGGTGTTTCCGCTGGGAACCTCTGGGTCTTGCCTCCCTTCTTCAGCCCCTGTTATTTGGCCAGGGCCTGGGGAGAGCTGACTTTGACAGAGCCATGGGCAGGAAACATGTGCAGGTGGTTCGAATCTTTTTCCCATCCTTCCTGGCAGGCTGCTTAAGACTGGAAAGTGTGAGCCCCAAAAGAATTTAGAGGTGGAACAGCATGATGTAATGAATGTACCTTGGATTTATAGTAAGAAAGATCTGAGTTGCAACCTTCCTCAGACCTTTAGCAGCAGTGTGACCCTCTAGACTCTAGAGCAGTGATTCCCAAAGTGGGTGCTACCACCCCCTGGTGGGTGCTGCAGTGACCCAGGGGAGGTGGTGATGGCCACCGGTGCATTTATCTTTCCTATTAATTGCTATTAAAATAAAAAAATTAATTTCCAAGGGGCTAAGTAATATTTTTTCTGGAAAGGGGGCGGTAGGCCAAAAAAGTTTGGGAACCACTGCTCTAGACAATCACTTAATCTCTTAGTATTTCCTCATCTAGGTGGCAGTGTTAGTAGGATTGTCCTGAAGTCATGAAGACCTGTGTCCAAATATTGTCAAAGACACTTCCTAGCTGTGTGACTCTGGGCAAGTCATTTAACCCCAATCACCTTGCCCTTATTACTCTTTTGGCTTGGAGCTAATACTTAGTTTTGATTTTAAGAAGGGAGGTAAGGATTTTTTAAAAAAAGAAGAAAAGACTTTGATTCCATGCTCAATTCTCTTCTGCATGCATAGCCATAGAATGGGAGAAGAATGTAAGGATCTTTGCCAAATCTCTCGGCTATGCATGCCAGAAGGGCACTGAAAGATGGACCAGACTCCCAGGACCTCTTCTCAATTTGAGCTTTGGAGACAGGGAGCTTAAGGTTATTCCCTATTGCAAGGGCTATTTATGGATGACTTAGTTTCAACCCTGGGTTGCTCAGGGGTTGTGAGGGTGAGTGTGGTGCTGCTGGTAAGGATTCTTCACTCCACTTCTACAGTCAGAGAAAGAACCCAGAACTCCTTTCAGCCAGGTGCCCTATAAGGAATAAGATTTGCCTAATACTAGAGTTGGAAAGGACGTCAGAGATCAGGAGGTTACATGGAGGGAGAAACTGAGGCCCCATCCACAGTCATGCTGAAAGTAGTAAAACTCATCCCTCTACTGACTCCTTGTCTGATGGACTTATTGATATATTCTAGGATTGTACTGGAGATTGGTTTGCCACTGCTCCCTGTGAGGATTCAGATATTAGAAAAAGCATTGTCTCTAATCAAGGAACTTGAGTTTGAATCCTGCCTCTGGGGTGGACTTCCTGCGTGACTTTTGGCAATTCACTTACATTCCCTAGGCTATCTGTGACACGGAGGGGTTGGACTAGATAGCCTTTGGGGTTTCTTCTACCTCTAACCCAATGATACTATGATCCCCATATGATTGCTTCATTGGTGCTGAGCAGTTGGGATTAGGCATGTCTCTCAGGCCTCAGTTTCCCCTCTGTAAAAAAGAAGAGGATAGAATAGATGGCTTTGAGATCTAGGATGCCAAGATCCAGGATTCAGGTAAAGGGGTGAGGGCAGCCCTTTTAAAAGATAAGACTGCAAATATTAGCAGAGGCTCATCATCAGCTCCTTTCTTAGGCTGGGTAGATAACCTCCAAATGATGACCCCTTTCCCTTACTGCCTTCCACCCTAACTCTTCCTTGAACAGAGAGACTCCAAAATAGAGCTCCAGGTTCTGGTTGTCTTTACTCAGACCTTTGCCTGATATATCTATTCTATATTTACCTAGATATATAGAGAGGGATAGATATGTAGAGAGAGATATCTCTATATCTCTCTAGATAGCTATATATCTCCATCTATCTTTCTAGATATAGATATACAAATATCTCTATTTCTATCACATTAATTTCTCATACATTTCTGTCTGGTTACCTATCTCTACCCATCTATCTATCCTTTATATCCATCTCTCTGTCCATCTGCCTGATTATCATCTCTCTCTCTCATCTATCCTTCTATCTACCTACATTCCTTCCTTCCTTCTTTCCTTCCTTCCTTCCTTCCTTCCTTCCTTCCTTCCTTCCTTCCTTCCT
>NC_058130.1:203224564-203257182 GCF_016433145.1 Gracilinanus agilis
GTAGTGGGGTGGAGTGCCTGCAGCTGCCCCCCCCCGCGCCCTCCCCTCTCCTCGTTCCTGCTCCCTCCCCCCCGCCGCTCCCCCATACTCTCCCCCTCTCTCCCTGTGTAAAGGGCGGCAGTAAGCCCAGGAGTCCCGGGCCAGCGTCGCCAGCATGGAGCTGTGCATCCCCTTCACAACCTCCTTTGGCGCTTGATTGCGCCAGAGCTCTGGCAGAGTGGGCTGGGCCCTGAGGGCACTGAAATGGGGGTCCCCACTTGTGGCCCGGGGCCTGCCCAGAGCCCCAGCGAAGCCCCCGATTGAGCCGTTCTTAAAGAATCTGCCTGGAGTGGCGGGGCGGGGCGGGTTCCGCCCGGGCCGGAGCTCCCCGAATGGCCCCGGGTCTGGGTGATGAGAGGCAGAGGCGAAGTGAGGACAGGAGAGGAAAAGTCAGCGGCCGATTGCAGAAGAGTCGGCGGGCCTCGCTGCCGCCGCTGCAGTCATGTGCCAGTGAGTGTCTTGTTCCCCGGCTCTTGGGCTGGTAGCCATCCGCAGCAGGGATGGGAGGGAGGGCCCCGGGTCGCGGGGAGCCCTAGGGGGCCCGGAGGCTGGAGCCCATGCAGAGGAGGCCAGTGTGTGAGTGTTCCATGTGTGTGTGCGCGCGGCTGGGTTCCTCTGCACAGCTCCTGCCTCCCTGGCATCCCAACCCATGCATAGAGATGTAATTCAGTTACGGGGCCTATAATTAACTTAAATCATTCTTTGTGCAAGTGGGCCCTCCTGCCTCTAAAAATAAAACAAGGCAAGAAAGTGAGCAAGCAAATTGGAAACAGAACAAAATGGGGGAGCTTGGGTTTTTTTTTTTTTTAAAAAGCTGGAGCCATCAAGTGGCTCATTGCAAAAGGGGTGGGGGGGTCTTTTGGGGAGGGCGAAGTCTGGGAGATGGCAGGAGAGGTGGAGCTGGAAGGGAAGGAAGAGACAGGCTGGAGAAGGGGGCAGAGGGAGATAAGGAGATGTGCCCTACGCAGGCCCTGACTCAGAGGCTCAAAGAACACAATGTCAGAGCTGGAAGGGACCCGAGAGAGCACTTAGTCTCACCTTCTCATTTTACAGAGGAAGAAACCAAGGCACTGGGAGAAGTGACAGGCTCAAGGGCATACATGGAATTAGCAATGGAGGGAAGATAAGGATCCAGTAGCCCTAAGGAGAGTCATGGAAGGAACACCTAGCAATTAGGGTGAGAGGCAGAGTTTGAGGGTTAGGAATTACCCCAAACCAAAAAACTTTGTGGGATATTGGCATTAGGACCAGAGGATCATAAGATAGAGAGTTAGAGCTGGACAAGATCTTGGAAGCCATTAAATCCCATTTCTTCTTTTTACCGATGAGGAAACTGAGTTGTGACTTACCTAGGACCACACAGCTAGGAAGGGCCTGAGGTAGAATTTGAACTCTGGCCTTCCTGATGCCAATCTTAGTTTCCTTTCTTTTTTGCTGGTGGGAAAACTGAGGCCCAGAGAGGTTTGGTGATTTTGCTCCAGATCACACAGGTACAAAATGGCAAAGCCAGGCTCTCTCACTCCAGAATTAGCGTTCTTTTTCCTGTCATTAAATAGAACACTTGGGGTTTGTAGGTGCCCCTGGCTTGTTCCACACCGAGACTTTCTCTGCATCTCTTATGAAACTAGAAATCATTAAGTTTATTACTCAACTAATTTAGTTATTCTTTACTGGGAACATAAATTTGCACCGTAAGGGACCTTAGATGTCATCTAGTCCAACTCCAAGAAGCATCCTAACCCCCAGCCCCAAGGCTTCTTTCTCCAGATCTCCTGCTTTCTTTGTTGTTCAGTCCTTCAGTTAGGTCTGACTCTTCATGACCCCAATTTGGGGTTTTCTTGGCAAAGATACTAGAGTGGTTTACCATTTCTCTCTCCAGTGAATTAAAGCAAACAGAGGCTAAGTGACTTGCCCAGCATCACATAGCTAGTGAATGTCTGAGGCTGGCCACAGTTACTCACTTGCTGTGTGAACCTGAGGAAGTCACTTCACCCTGTTGGCCTCGGTTTCCTCGTGATACATGTTCTTACTTTCCCGGAGCTGACAAGCAACTGCACTGGGTTATACATGTGTTATCACTTGATACCTATTTCCATATTATTCATTTTTGTAATGAGTTATCTTTTCAACCAAAACCCCAAATCATATACCCATATAAACAAGGGATAGATCATATGCTTGTCTTCTGTGTTTCAGTATCTTTGCCAAGAAAACATCTTCCTGAGTTTCAATCTAGACTCAGACACTTGTGTGACCCTTAACCTTGTTTATCTCAGTTTCCCCATCTGTAAAATGATGGAAATGGCAAAGCTCTCCAGTATGTCTGCCAAGAAAACCTCAAATTGATGTCATGAAGAGTCGGACATGGCTAAAACAACTGAACAACGACAATTTTGTGACTCTAGGTGCAGTACTCTACCTCTTGACTTACCTAGCTGCCTCCTAGGCAAAAAGGGGTTCAGTGACTTACCCATGGTCACACAGCTAGGATTTGAACTCATCTTCCTGATTCTAGGTCTGGCACTCTTAGCTATCCACTGAGCCATCTAGCTCCACTGTTCTTTCTAATGCCCTATAATATTTCAAAAAGATTTGTTCAGGTCCTCCCTCCAATGAACGGAGAATAGGATCTCCTTCATCTCTTAGGCAATAGTCTGATGAGTTTATGTAAACTCCAAACCCCAAAATTCATCCCTTGGAGGCCAACATTCTGGTGAAAAGCCTTTCCCAATTTGTCTAGATTGGTCCTTGCATAATAGACTTAGTCCCATCATCCTTCCTGCTCTCTAAGACTTTCCTACCCTGGTAGGACCTACCAGAACTCAGGCTTAAAGGCATCGTCTTTGAGAATCCAGCACCACCTCCAAACTGCAAAGTACTAGAGGAAGTCTTTGGTGGAGAATCCAGTTATTTATTTAAAAACAAAACAAAAAAACCCCTCACCTTCTGTCTTAGACTGAATTCTAAGTATCAATTTCAAGACAGAAGAGCAGTAAGGGCTAGGTGATAGGGGTTAAGTGACTTGCCTAGGGTTACACAGCTAGAAAGTGTCTAAGGCTAGATTTGAATCCAGAACCTCCCATTATTGGGGCTGGCTCTGAATCTACTGAGTCACCTAGCCATCCCTAAGAATAAAATTATTTTTAAGATGATGAAGTCTGAACAGTTGACTAGTGAATACTTTGCCTTGTTTTTTCAGAGGGATTGGAGAGTTAGGGAGAGTCTTAGAAAACGTCCAAGCTGAAAGGATCATAGAAAAAGAACTGGATGGGACCTTGGTGGCTACTAAGGTAAACCCCTTTATTTTAGAGATTAGAAAGCTAGAGTGTAGAGAGGTTCAAGTGACCACCCCAGGGTCATTTAGTAACAGGTGCCCAAGAGAAATTTGAACCCTTTTCTTATGATTCTAATTTTATTGCAGTAGGACCCAGAACCAAATTCGAGTCCCTTGATTGTACAGAGGAGGGTACAAGTCTGCAGAGACAGTCTTGAAAAAAAGGGGGAGGCACAGATGCTTATTTATCTGGAGAGGTTTCCTAGAAAGTTGTTTAGGTGCTCTGATCTAAGCTTGGGCTTCTTTAGCTAGACAATGGGGATTGAGGGTCCTAGGCTACGCTCTCCTTCCTCTCAGAGCTTTTCCCAGAGACTCAAGACAGCCTGGTAGGGTTGAGTCAGGGCAGGCTTGCCTGAAAAAGAGTGGGGAGCTGAAACGGGAGTGAGTGAAGGGGGAAGTAGGGAAGGATGTGACTTGATGACAGGGCTCCCACATCCTCTGCTTCTCATCCAAATAAATAAAGTAAATAAAGGTTGTGGGAGAATGAAGGCTAGGTCTCTTTGCTTTCTTTTAAGAAAAAGTTTTATTTTTGTCTTTTGTTTTTACATCATAGACATTTCCCCTTAAATCCTCCTCCCACCCCCAAGTGAACCATTCTTTTAAAAAGGAAAAACATCTAAGCAAAAACAATCTACATCACAGTAGATCTGATAAGTATATCTCTCACTCCATATCCATAACCACCCCCCCCCCACTTCTCTTCGGAGATAAGGGACTTGTGTTTCATGATCCCATTATTTCTCTGGAACTGTATTGTATTCACTGTATTGAATATGACTTTGGTTGTCTTTTAGTGATGTTTTCATTTACATCATTGTAGTTATTGTATAGTATATTGTTGTCCTAGTTCTGCCCACTTCACCTTGCATCATTTGTACAAGTCTTCCCAAATTCCTCATATTCATCTTTTAAGAAATATTTCATTTTCCCAAGTACATGCAATAATAATTTTCAACAAAATTTTTTTGAAATTATAAGATCCAAATTGTCTCCCTCCCTTCCTTTCCTCCTCACTCCAAGAGATAGTAAGCAATTTAATCTGGGTTATACATGTATTATTATGCAAAACATACTTCCATATTGATTATTGTGAGAAAATACATATATAAAACCAAACCCTCAAATTAAAACCCAAATACACTAAAGCAAAAAAGTTGTATGCTTTGATCTGCATCTGCCTCCAACAGGTCTTTCTCTGGAAATGTATTGCTGAGAGTAGCTAAGTCTTTCACAGTTGATCATTCCACAATATTGCTGTTATTGTGTACAATGTTCTCTTGGTTCTGCTTTTCACTCTGCATCAATTCATGTAGACCTTCCCAAGTTTTTCTGAATTTATCCTGCTCATCATTTCTACTAGTGCACCAGTATTCCATCACAACTATATACCACAGTTTGTTCAGCCATTCTCTAATTGATAGACATCTCCCACCTTGATTTCTAATTCTTTGCCACCACAAAAAGATCTTTTTCTTGTGGCACAATAACGTAGAATACATAGAATAAGCAATGGAATAATATTTCATTCCATTTACATATCATAATTTGTTTAGTCATTGCACTTCCCTTGCCTTCATATACTAGAGAAAGAGAGAAAAAAAGGATGTTTGGATCTAATATTCTCCCCATTGTAGATACTGAATCTCACTGGTATTGAGAACAAAGTGATCTAGGAAGATCTACTATTCTGTACACATATAATATAGAAACAAGATTCCATAGGATTTAAAGCAAGAAGGGACATAAAAGATCAGCTTAACCTAATGTTGAATTATTACCCATGAAATAAGGAAGGCTGAAGGTCACACACATAGCAAAGTAAAGCTGAGATTTGAAACAAATGGCTATTATACTAGAGTCACTTTTAATTTTTTCCATGGTACACAGTGCCAATTGTGTTTAACAGAAATGTTTCAGGGGCAGCTAGGGGGCTCAGTGGATAAAGAGTGAGGATTGGAGTCAGGGGGACCTGGGTTTAAAATGTGCCCTTAGGCAGTTTTCAGCTGTGTGATACTGGGCAAGTCACTTAACCCCAATTGCCTAGTCTTTACTTCTGCCCTAGAATTGATTCTTAGTATTAATTGATTAAATGATTGATAGTATGATACTTAGTCTTAATTCTAAGACAGTAAGGTTTTTTTAAAAAAAAGAAGTGTTGGGGAGATTAGGTAGCACAGTGAATAGAATTCCAGGCCTGGAGACAGGAGGTCCTGGGTTTGAATCCGGCCTTAGACACTTCCTAGCTGTGTGACTTGGGGCAAGTCACTGAACACTCATTGCCTCCCTCTTAATTCTCTTCTACCTTAGAAATAAATACTTAGTATCGATTCTAAGATAGAAGGTAAGGGTTAAAAAGAAAAAAAATATTTTGTTTACTGATGGACAGTCAGAAATTCCCCCCTCCCCTTTTTAGTCCTTTGCTATTGGAAATCTTTTAGGATGTCTCAGTCTTTTATCCTGCCTTATTAAGAATAGCACACAGAAGTTTCAGGGCTTACACAGTTTCAGGCTCATATTTTGAACATGGATGAACACTATTCAAGACAAATGAAGGATGAGAGATACCTGAACTACCTGAACTAACAGTAGCTAATGTAAAGGAGACCCTGATGGGTTTAGTTAACCAAAAATAGAACCTGAATAAAGAGGGTGAAGTGGTGGCTAAAATAGTTTACAAGATCTTAGACTGTAGATTAGATGATTATCTTTTTTCTCCCCCTAAAACTCTTACCTTCTGTCTTAGAATCAATACTAAGTATCATTTTTTAAGGCAGAAGAGAGGTAAGTTCTAGGCCAGCAATGGCAAACCTTTTTAGAGATGGGGTGCCGTGTCCAGCCCCGCAGAGACCAAGTGCCATGCCCTTCCCTCCACTGAGTGTTGGGCACTCTACCCCCTTACCCCACACAGGGGAGGGAGAAAGCACTTCCATTGAAACAGCTGGATGGAGGGGCGGGTGATGTGAGGAATGTCCTCAGTGAGTGTAGAGAGGAGGAGGGGAGTGGTCCAAGAGCTCTGCTCCCCTCCAGCTCTGCCACCTGTGAGCCACCCACCATACCCTCTGTGTTCCCATTGGGCTGCTGGGCAGAGGAGCGGGGGATGTGAAAAAATATCATCTGGTTCAGTGGAGAGGGGGAGGGAGCAGCTCCATCTGAGTCCCTCTGCCTCTCTGGTAATGAACTGTGAAGGGGGGTGTAAGAGGAACGGAGGGAAGGGGAGGAGGGTGCCCACATGCCCACAGAGAGCCCTCTGCATGCCATTTTTGGCATCTGTTCCATAGATTCACCATCACTGTTCTAGGCAATTGGAATTAAGTGACTTGGCTGGGGTCAGACAGGTAGGAACTGTCTGAGATCACATTTGAACCCAGCACTTCCTATCTGTAGACCTGGCTCTTTATCCACCAGGTGCCTTCGTATTATCTAATTAGACAAGAATTGCAAAGAGCCCAGAATGAGAGTGATTGTCTCTCTGTACTTTGCCCTACTCAGATCACATCTGTAGCTTGTATTTGGTTCTGGGTGCCAAATTTTAAAAGGAACATTGGGACATTTCCAATAAGGCAGTGTGACTGGGTGGATAGAGAACTTTTCTTGGAATCAGGAAGACCTTTGGAGTCAAGTTCCATCTCTGCCACATCTCTCATCTGGCTAATCTCTAGGTGTCCCCAGATAACTCTCTAAGATGGTTGGAGGGGGTGACAGTGGTTTAAGCTAGCTGGCTCATGCAGCCTTTCTATTTCAAACTCTATTTCAGGGTGCCTCACTGTTTCAGTTAGGCTGGCCTGGCTGTCCCACTGGTGGCCGTGAGTGGTAGGGGCTGGGAATGATGGGACCCTTCACTACAGAGTTTGTTCCCTTGGATGATCGCTGCAGGAGTGAGATGAAAAAGCCTGTGCCAGTCCCATGCAGATAAGACGCCTTTTGGCTGAGATCCTAGAAGGCTGGAGAAGGGGCAGGCCTTTGGGCTGACTGCATGCTATCTCTGGGACACAACCTGGACATTATTTTTTAAGTCCTTATTAGCAGGTTGATTTTCTTGTTGTTAAAAAAATTATTTATTTTTTCAGTTACCTGCAGAACTAAACAATTGTTTTCTGACATTCTAGGATTCATATTTACTTCTTCCCTTCCTGCCTTGCTAAGGAGTACATACTTTGATATAGGTTATACTAGTACTTACATGAAATACATATTTCCATATTTCACTCAAACACTCATAAAGTGGAAGATGTCAGACTTTGATCTGCAATCAGTCTTCAACAGTTCCTTTTTTGGCTGTAGATAGCATTTTTCATCATGGGTCCCTTATGGAGGTCTGGGAAACTTGCTTGGCTGATAATAGTTTAATCCTTCACAGTTGATTGTTTAATTTAATTTTAAAACCTCATCTTCCATTTTAGGATTAATACTGTGTATTGGTTCCAAGGCAGAAGAGGGGTAAGGGCTGGCAATGGGGGTTAGGTGACTTACCCAGGGCCACACAGCTAGGAAGTGTCTGAGGCCATATTTGAACAGTTGGTTGTTTTTATAATATTTGTTTCTGTATACATGGTTCTCCTGACTTCACTTTGCTCATATAAGTCCATATAAGTCTTTCCAGGATTTTCTGAACTCATTCTGTTCATCATTTCTTATGGTGAAATAGTATTCCATTACAACCATATTTCACAACTTGTTCAACCAATTCCCCAGAATTTCCAATTCTTTGCCACTACAAAAAGAGCTGCTAAAAATATTTTTGTATAGGTAAGTCTTTTTCCCTTATCTCTGATCTTTTTGGAATACAGACCCAGGAGGTGGCATTGTTGGGTCAAAGAGTTTGCATAGGTTTATGGCCCTTTGGTCATAGTTCCATATTGCTCTCCAGAATGATTATATCAATTCACAGTTCCACCAACAGTGTATTAGTGTCTCAGTTTTTCCACATCCCCCTCAACATTTATCATTTTCCATTTTGGTCATGTTAGCTAATCTAATAGATGCAAGGTGGTCTCATAGTTATTCTAATCTGAATTTTTCTAATCAATAATGATTTGGAGCTTTTTTGGTATGACTATACATATAGCTTTAATTTCTTCCTCTGAGAATTGCCTATTCATATCCTTTGACCATTTTTCGATAGGGGAATGCTTTGTATTTGTATACATTCGACTCAGTTTTTTTATATATTTGAGAAATGAGGCCTTTATCAGAGAAACCTGCTATGAAATTTTCTTCTAAATTTATCTTTTCCCTTCTGATCTTGGTTGCATTGGTTTTGTTGTACAAAACCCTTTAAATTTAATGTAACCAGAATTATCCATTTCATTTTTTATAATGTTCTCTATGTCTTATTCGGTCATAAATTCTTCCTCCATCCTTAAGTTTGACAGGTAAGAGTTTCCATGTTCCCCATACTTGTTTATGGTGTCACTTTATTTTTAAATCAGGTATCCATGTTGACTTTATTCTGGTGTATGGTGTGAGATGCTGATCTATGTCTAGTTTCTGCCAGACTGCTGTCCAATTTTCCTAGGGATTTTGGTTAGATAGTGACTTCTTTCCCTCAAAGCTTGAATCTTTAGGTTTATTGAACATTAAATTGTTAAGGAAATTAACTTCTGTGTATTGATCACCTAACCCAGCAATGGCAAACCTTTTAGAGATAGAGTGCCAGGCCCTGCTTCTACCCCATCCCTAGAAGGAGTGACATGCCCCTCCCTCCCACTCAGTGTGCCCCCTACCCCTTACCCCACACAGGGGAGGGAGAAAGCTCTCCTATCGGGCTGCTGAGCAGAGGGGTGGATAGCTGCTTTGCCCAAGTCCCTCTGCCTTTCTAGTGACAAACTCAGGGAGGGGGACGGAGAGTGGGAGGGTAGCCATGTACCCACAGAGAGTGCTCTGCTTGCCATCTTTGGCCCTCATGCCATAGGCTCACCATCACTGTCCTAACCTATTCCATTGATCTACTACTCCATTTCTAGGAAGTATCAGATTGTGTTGATGATTACTGTTTTATAGTGTAGTTTGAAATCTGGTATGGCTAGGTTTTCTTGTCATTTACCTATTTTTCCTGAAAAGTAAGTATAGAAAAAATTGTGTAACTTGAGTTCCATTGTAGAAGTTATACTTTTCAAGGGATTATGCAGGAGTGGGTGGATAGGAGAAATTACTTTTTTCTCTAAACAAGGAGGGCTGCTGTAATAGACCCTTTTTAGGTTTTTTAAGCTATCCTAAAGAATAAAGGAATTTTGCTGTTGCTAATGTTAGGGAGATGTCTGGTATAGTAGAAAGTAGATTCAGGAATCAAGATATATAGGTTTCAATCCTGCCTTTGACACATTTTTTTTAAGCCTTATTTTCTGTCATAGTAACAACTCTAAGACAAAAGGGCGAGGTCTAGGCAAAAGGGGGCTAAGTGACTTGCCTCAGGTCATATAGCTAGGAAGTATCTGAGGCCAGATTTGAACCTTTCTCTTCTTGATTCCAGTCCTGGTGCTCTATCCCTAGCTGTCCCCTTTGAGCCTTACTAGTAGTGTCGGTGTGGGCAGATCATTTGACCTCTTCGGGTCTCAGTTTCCTCATCTGTAAAATGGTCTGGATAACAAAACCAACCCTGAAATATTGCTGCAAGGCTCAAATGAGATGATGTATCTAAAGCACTTGGCAAAGCTGAAAACACTATATGCAGATTAGCTCTTGTTATTATTGTTTAGCACAAGTCAGTTGGGGTTTTGAGACTACCTCACTGTGTGACTTTGGGCAGGTGAGTCACATCCCCCGTCCTGGCTTCAGTTTCTTCATCTGTCAAATGAGGATGGTAATCCCTGCTTTGCCTCCCTTTCAGAGCTGGTGTGAGGATAAAATGAGATAATGTAAGTGGAACAGCTTTGAAATTTATAAAGTGCCATGTTAATGGCAGAGATCATTGTCTGTAGGATCAGAGATTTTGAGCTAAAAAGGAACTTAGGGGTCATTCAGGCCAAACTTTCATTTTATAGAACAAGAAGACCAAGGCCCAGAGAGGTCAAGGAATTTGTCCAAGGTCACACAGAGGGTACATAGTAGATGTGCATTTGGGACGCAGGTCCTCTGATGGGAGATTCAGCATGCTTTTCCCTTTGTATTATTTTTTCTCTGATGGATTTATGCTTCAATTCCTGATTGTGAGAACTTTGAATGTGGTGAACCCTTATGGTAGTATTGAATTCTAAATCATTCCCTCCCCTGGACAAAAGCAGAAAATTCTGATCCTCTCCAGCCACCATACCTTCTGGTTTTGTGACCCTAGAAAAGTCACTTGACTTTTTAGTACCCTAGGCAACTCTCTAAACTCTATGTCCTAGGCATAGGACAGAAACGGGGAGGGATATGTGTGTGTGTGTGTGTGTGTGTGTGTGTGTGTGTTGAGAGGACCCTATAAAGGACAGAGACTGAACATATCCCCCAAATGGAGCACCTCACATCCATGGTCTTTGAAAAGGAAAATGTTTACACTGGTAGTTCCCAAACTTTTTTGGCCTCCTTTCCAAAAAAAATATTACTTAGCGCCCCTTGTCACATACTATCACCGCCCCCTTACAGTTATTCGCCGCCCCCAAATGCACCTGTGGCCATCACTGCCTCCCTGGATCGCTGCAGCACCCACCAGGGGGCGATGGTGCCCACTTTGGGATTCACTGGTCTACACCATAGCAGGAGGAAGGTGGGATGGGGGCTCAGAAGAAATAAGCTAATAAAGAAATAGAAAGAAAAGGTACTTATGATACTCTTCATTCATGGTGAAGTTTGGAGGGGCATTGCACCAGAAAAAGGATTGGGGTGATGAAAAGGCAAGGAGTGGGACAGCAAAGTGGCTCAGTAGATAGAGCACCAGGCTAGGTGTCAGGAGGACCTGTGTTCAAATCTCACCTCAGATAAGAGGTGGGTAAACCTGGGCAAGTCACTTACTCCCAATTGCCTAGATTGCTGTTCTTTTGACTTAAAATTGATATTAAGACAAAAGGTAAGAGTTAAAAAAAAAAAGTAAGGGCTACCAAGACTGTATTTGATGGAAAACATTCACAATATCTGAAGACTTTTGGCCTCTCCCAAACAGAGGTCCCTGTGTGGGACCCAAGAGACTAGGGCTGGCTGTAATTCAGCTTCTTAAAATATAGGGTGAGGGAGTCAACTGGGTGGCTCAGTGGATTGAGAGCCAGGCCTAGATATGGGAGTTTTTAGGTTCAAATCTGACCTCCAATAATTCCTAGCTGGGTGACCCTGGGCAAGTCACTAAACTCCCAAAGCCTAGCCCTTATTGCTTTTCTGCCTTGGAACCAATACTCAGTTGATTCTAAGATGGAAGACAAGGGATTTAGAAAAGAAAGCTGTGAGGTGAGGTTACAACACCCTTTGGATTTCCAGAGGTCTCACTGGGCCAAGGAATTTGGAAGGCCAGAAGGCAAGCTAGGGCTACTTGTGCTGTTCTATGACCGACATGGCAACCCAGCCTTGGGGAAGTGCCTGCCGACTTCAACTCCACCTTCCCTGTCCTTCTTTTCCTCAGGATGAGCTTTGGTTTCTCATCTGAAAATGGACACAACTGGTGCTCACCTGAGGTCCGCACACCCCTAAGAGATTCATGGATCAAGTTCAGGGGGTCTCTGAGCTTGCACGAGAACAAAGTTGTCATCTTATTTTCGCCACCTCAACCAATCGTGTTTAAAATTGGGGTCACTGGCTGGAGACTGAGCCAGTCAAATATTGTGTGTGTGTGTGTGTGTGTGTGTGTGTGTGTGTGTGTGTGATGTAAGAGCCAACTTTGATCAGCCTCCCATTTTGGAAATCCCCATTGTCCATCCCCAGAAAGAAGTTCTGAGAGAAACCAATATCCCCTGGGGAGGAATTTTAAAGTCTTGGGATTAAAAAAAAGAACAAATCCTCTCTTCTCTGGGTGAGACCTTCAGATGTTGGCTTCTCAGCATCACCATCAAGGGCTGAACCCTTAGAGGCGTTGAGAGGTCCGTTGGTTGTATGCTTTTGCTCTGGCAGAGATGGATAGGAGACAGAAGGCTCTGGATGACTCGGAAACATCTTCCCTGCGGGACTGTCTGATGCAATGTCAGTGTTCCCTCTTTACCAGGCACTAAATAGGAAATAGGTTTAGGCCAACGCATTCAGATGGGTGAAGACCACGAGGATAGGCAGACAGTCTAAGAACTGAAAATCCTGACGTGTTTTCCTCAAGGCAGTGAGAGACAATGTGGCATAGTGGATAGAAACCCACCCTTAGGGATCTGGAAGACTTGAGTTCAAGCCTTGCCTTTGGCACATGCTGCTAATGTGATCTTGGCCAAGTCACTTTATATCTCAGGCCCCCAGTCAGCTCTTTAAGTTGCAAAACAGGTATAGATCTGCATTGATGGAGGGTGCTTCCTCACTAGAAGTTCCCTATATGAATACACAGGTTCAGTTCCAAGAGTTTAAAAAAGTACTGCAAGTGCTGGCTGGTCCCAGGCTCCCTAGGTTTCAAGATCTGAAAAGGTTGAAAAAAAAATAGCTAGACATTTTTGCTCTTCAGAGTCAGTGGATGAGAAATGCCTGTCAGCCTGGGGTCGTTTTTGGAATCTTTGGCCTTGGACTTTGATTTGAATTCTGATTTTGTGACTCATTCCCTGTGTGACTTTGGGTAAGTTTCTTTGGGCCTCAGTTTCTTTATCTGTAAAAGGGAGTTGAGTCTGATGGCCTCTAAGGTTCTTTATACTTCTACATCTATGACCCTATGAACGTCACTCTTTCAAGCTCAGGGAGGCTCTGCTTTTAGGGGTCACTAGTAGAAAGGAATGTGGAGAGGGTCTCAACATTTACAGATCTAGAAAGACATCAGTCCCACCATCCTGACATGCTTCTTCCTGTCCTTCTCTTCTCCAGGATGAGCTTTGTAATTTCTCTTCTGTAAATGAACACAATTGATGCTAACCTGAAGTCCACAGTCCCCTTGTGGATTCATGAATAGATTTTAGGGGGTTTAGGAACTTAGATAGGGACAAAGGTGCAGCCTAACTTTCACTAACCTCTTACCAAAAATTGAGCATTTCTTTCAATTATTTAAAAATGTCAATCTGAGTCCATAGACTTCATAAGGCTTCTAAAGAGTCCATGACAAATGAAAGATTAAGAATCCTTGGGCTAGATGATCTCTAAGGTTTCTTTTAGCTCAAAATCCAATAATACTTTGAAACTCTCTTATTCTGGCACTAAAGTCTCTTCTCAGCCTCTCCCCAGTACATCATTTTAACCTTATCTCCAATTATTCCCCTTCTTTAGTCAGCCTGATCCATTTACAGTCTCACTGCCCAACCCTCAAACACTCCACGAATATTCTTATTCCAGGCCCTTTGTTCACATCATCCCTACTGCCTGGGGTACTCTTCCCTTTCCTTTTCACTTATGTGAATCTTACCTGTCCTTCAAGTCCCACCTCAAGTCCTACCTCCTTTAAGAAGCATCTGAAATCTTCTGATTCTTATGAAGATAGACCTTCCTTTCCTCCCCATTCTTGTAATTCTAGGTGTCGAGTAAAAACCGATCTGGTGGCATCTTTTGTGTCATTGTCTAACATTTGCATTTAGCTGTTCACACATCTATACATCTTATCATCCCATACCAAATTAGTTGTAGCCCATCTACAGTGTTCTATCTTCCATTATCAGTATTCAAGTCTTTGAAAAAGTGAACTCCAATGTCTGGAATTTGCCCCTTACTAACTTCTGCCTCTTAAAAGCAATTATATTCCAAGACCACCTTTACTTTATTTTTAGGGCTGCCAAGTCTTGTATGATCCTGACTGTGGATGCATTACAATTGAACTCTTAGAAATAAAGTTTGTTTGCTTGCAGTGTTTTTTTCTTTGACCCGGAAGCACTGGATTTGGGCTCTGACATTCCTGGGAGTTTACATATTATGTTTTTAAAAATTAGGTTACCAGAACATACTATTTTCACTTTGCTCTCTGGTTCTATAGAGCTGGATTTAAAAAAAAATGATTTCTTAAAATAGAGTATCCAGGCATTTTTTTTAAACCTTTATCTTCTGTCTTAGAATCAATACTGGGTATTGGTTCTAAGGTAGAAGAGTAGTAAGGGCTAGGCAATGGGGGTTAAGTGACTTGCCCAAGGTCACACAGCTAGGAAGTGTCTGAGGCCAGATTTGAACCTAGGGCCTCCCATCTCTAGGCCTGGCTCTCAATCCACTGAGCCACCCAGCTGCTCCCTATTCCATGTTCTTGAATGGGAGTGGGCGGGCCTTGTTCATTCCTGGGTATAGTGGGTAGGATGAAGTTCCATCCCTTGTAGGAATCCTTGGATTTTGATTCTGCTTATTGTTGACTAAATTTTCGATTCTGGCTTTGGCCTCTTTAACTCCTTCTCCTTGCACAATCTCAAACTCAGAGTTGGTTGTTTCTTATTGTGATCTAAACTGGACTAAATAGACACTGATTTTGTGGGAAGTGGACCTTTTAGAAGACACTAAGTACTTCCTAGGTAATTTCCTGACCCTTTCTTAGCTATGGTTCTTAGAATCAATCAGTCAAAATTTATTAAGCGCTTGCTATATGCTAAGTACATACAAAAACAAAAACTGATTAGTCTCTGACTTCAAGGAGTTTGTATTCTATGATGTCATGGTGGAGAGAGCACTAGCCTTGGAATCAGAAAAACTCATCTTCCTTAGTTCAAATATGGTTTCTAATATTCCCTAGCTGTATGATCCTGGACAAGTCACTTAACCCTATATGCCCTAGTTTTCCCATCTGCAAAATGATCTGGAGGAGGAAATAGCACTCTAGCATCTTTGCCAAGAAAACTCCAAATGGGGTCACAAAGAGTTGGATTAGACTGAAGTGACTGAAAAACAACAACAATATCAGGGTTTCTAAGAGGGAGAAGTGAGGAGGGGGTGTATTCTAGGCAGGTAATATAGCCTGGGAAGCAGCTAGGTGGAGCTCAATGGATAAAGCACTAGACCTGAAATCAGAAATGAGTTCAAAAGAAATGAGTTCAAATCTTACCAGCTGTTTGACCTTGGACAAGTAGCTTAGTTTGTCTGCCTCAGTTTCCTCAACTGTAAAGTGGGGATTTTAATAGCACCTACCTCCCAGGGTTGTTGTGAAGATCAAAAGAGATACTACTTAATAAAATGCTTGCCACACTGAAGGTAGTAGGTATGCTTAATCAATGTTTGTAACTTTCTGATGCAAAGATTGGAGAATAGGAAATGAAATGTCTAAAGAACAGCAAATAGGTTAGTTTGGCTAGACTGGAGAGTTTGGGAAAGGGATACAAAGTCAAGCCTGGAAAGGAAGACTGAAGCCAGTCTATAAAGGGTTTTAAATGCTGAACAGAAGGGATTGTATTGTATCCTAGGGCAATAGGGAGCCTCAGGAGATTTTTGAATAACTTTCATTAGATTTCTGTCAAAGTGTAATTCAAGTACCCTGGGAAAGGAGGCCCAGAGAGTTGTATGACTTGACCTCCTCCTATAAAAGGCCTTTCCCTATCTCCCATTATTAGCACTGTCTCTTTCTCCCTCTTGAAATTACTTGGCATCATTTTCTATATACAGTAGGACCTCCTTTTATAAGACCAATACATTACAATATGTGCCACCTTTGTACTAAGTTGAAAATTGTGCCTAAAGATGGGAGGTCCTGGGTTCAAATCTGGCCTTAGATAATGTGTAAGGCAGAATTTGAATCTAGGTCCTGTGACTGAAGAGCCTCTTTTTTTGTTGTATCACAGAAGTGACTTGCACAGGGTAACATGGTAGTGTTAGAGCATGACTAGAACCCGTGTCATCTGATTCCAGATCTAGTTCTTCCTCCCCCACATTTCTTTTTTCACCCCTCTCTTCCTTTCTACTGTGTGCTTTTTCTACCATGTGCTTTTTGACTAGTTGGGTTTGGTTTAATTATTGTTTATGATGATGATGTGTGGCCTCCTTTAGTTCTTCTGGGTGCTGGGTAATTTATAAATTATTAATTCCAATAAAAGTTATCATTACTATTAATTATTACCATTGGCACCTTACTTCCCCAAACTCTTTAATCTCTTCCCAGCTTGCCTGGAGCTATGATACTGAACTGTAGCCAGGGGAGGGAGAAAACCAGCCCTTGGCTGGACTTGAGCCTGTGAGGCTACTCTGTCCTACCCAGTCCTTTGCTCAGAAACTGCTCCCCAGAGTTCCTTAGAATGAATGGCCAGAAGCTACTCACTCCAAAATGTGGTGCCCTGAGAGTCTGTCCCTGGGTGTGTGAAGTCAGAGGAAGATCAAAAAGGCAAGAAAAGAAGGGACCGGGGTGGGGTGGATTAGGGAAACAAGGAACACAAGGAAATGACTGAGAAATAGTTGTCTCAGGTTTGGTGTGGTGTATTGGAAAGAGTTGTATGTCAGAGATGTCAAACATACTGTTTTGTAATTGAAAAAATATTAAGCAAAAAAATCATTATTAAACAAAAATATTAAATTTTAAACAATGTAATATTAAATATTAAACAAAAGAAATAAAAATACAAAGAAAATAAAAAATGGGCAGCTAGGTAGCACAGTGAGGGATAAGAGAGCCAGGCCTAGAGTTGGGAGGACCTGGGTTCAAAATTGACCTTATACGTTTAGCCCTTACTGCTCTTCTGCTTTGGGACTGATATTTAGTATCGGTTCTATTATAGAAGGTAAGAATTTAAGAAGAAAAGGAGAATAGAAAAAGAAAAAAGAAAACATAGGTAATGGTAATTTGTGGTTTTCTTTCTTTTTTTAAATTAATTTTAATTTTTATATATTTTCCATATTTAAATGATTCATTTTCTTTCCCTCCCCTCTTCCTTTCCCACTCCCAGAGCTGAAAACACTTCCATTGGGTTGTGTAAGGGGTAAAAAGGGGTTTTGGTTGGGTAAATATTAAAAGGTTGGTTGCCAGGGATTGAACAATTATCAGTCCCCAATTAAGAATAATCTCAAGTAAAAATGACTTTTATGGAAATTTATTTACAAATGAGAAGAGGAAGTAGAAATAAGGAAATAAGAGAGAAGATAAGATAGGATAAGTAATCTATCACAGTAGGTAATTTGCTCTGATCCCCTAGTTCAATCCAGGTAGATCTAATTAACCCTCAGCCAAGGGAGATCCTGCTTGATCCCAAGGCTGGGAAGCCAGAGGCCTGAAGGGCCTCGAAGGTGAACGAAGCAAAAGCTTCAGCTACAGAGCCTCTATTAAAAGGAAGTTTCTTAAGAGAAGTTCAGGAAGATTCAGTCTTAACACTCACCACGTGGAACAGTCTCACCAGCTCCAGACCTCCTCCAAGTCAGGTCATGAACCAGAAGAGCTCCTTCAGGTCCCGTTCATGAATCAGAAGCGAGGGCCCAGCTCACTGAGGTTTCTTTTTAAAGGGGCCTCTTTTGCGTCACTTCCTGTAGCCTCCTCTTAGTTTATGTGTCCAATCACAACAGATGGTTTTCTTAGGACTGCTCCAGAGGCAGTCAGTAATTCTGATTTGTTACTCTAGTACATGTAGGTTATAGACCACCCAACTTGTGAGTTAAATGGAGATGTTTTCATCTTTGGTGATTAAATCTAAAGATGCACAGGGTAGATTTAATCTCATTATCACAATTGTACACATGTTATCACTTGATACCTATTTCTATTTTATTTGTTTTTTGCCATAGAGCAATCTTTTAGAGCCTAAACCCCATAATTTGTGGTTTTCTAAGGCAATATGTAATTTGGAGGGGATTCTTATATATTTCTTGTTTGAAACCACTAGTATAGACTAGAGCCCTAGACAACTTGTAAACTTTCTAGGCCTTAGTTTCTTTATCTATAAACTGGAGTAGTGATATTTGCACTGGTACAGTAGGCAGAACACTGGATTTAGAATTAGGAAGCCCTGAATTTGAATCCTCGTGCAAACACTTACGTGTAATCATTTAATGTCTCAGGACTTTAGTTTCCTCCTCAAAAAATGAAGAAGTTGGATTAGATGGTATCATTAGTCCCTGTTGCTCAAGTCTTATTGACTTCAAGTCTATTACTCTATTATTTTGCATGATCATCCTTCATGGATGATCACAGCACATAGGTGGTAGAACCCTGAGTCACACTGCATAGTTAGGTGTACCTGTGGTGGTTACATGACATGGGTAGTCATATCACTACCTTCTATTAGGTGGTAGAACTCCCTGAGTCATCATATTGCATGGTTAGGCGCACCTGTGGTGGTCATGTACCATAGGTAGGCAACTACCTTCTGCTAGGTGGGGGAAGACCATGAGTGATCACATCTATGATAGTCATATCCCATAGATGGTTATCCTGAAAAAGCAATTAAAAGTTATTCACCCTAACTCTTGATTTTACAGATAAAGAAGTTGAAGTACATAGAAATGAAATGACTTGCCCATAGTCATATAGATAGCAAATATGACAGCTGGAATTTTAATTCAGGTCCTAAGGCTCTAAGGATTCTTTCCACTGAGCTTTGCTGCCTCTCCAGCAAAAGGCCTGTGGAGCATGTTGGTCTGTCTATCATTCCAGATTCTAAGTCTGGGGTGTGTGTGTGTGTGTGTGTGTGTGTGTGTGTGTGTGTGTGTGTGTGTTAGTTTAAATAGACACAGGCCCACGTCTTTTTGAAGGTTTTTATGGTGGGAGAGAGGTAGCTAAATTGAGCTTTTAGCAGATACTGCAATAGTGAGTCTTTTCTCAGACAACCCTAGACTGGCTCCAACCTTCTCTCACATTACTCCTTTTATATTCTTTAATATTCCAGCCAGATTGGACTCCTCCTTCTCTCCTCCCACCTCCTATTCTCATCCTGCCTTCTCCTTTCTGCTTTTATTCACATTGATTCTCCATGTCCATGTTGGACTCCCACCCTCATCTCAATCTGTTATTTCTCCCTCCCTTTCTTCCTTTCCTCAGGGTCTAAGAGATGATGCCTTCCCCCATAAGTCTTTCAGGATCTCCACCTTAGCTGAAGTTGTGAAGTAGTTGCCATATTGTGTGGATAGTCAACTATGGGATGAGACTACGACTGGAGTGTGACTACCCATATGTCCATTTATGCAATGTGATGACCTCCCTAGAAGCATTCTTTGGAGCCCAGCAAAGCAACTGGACTGGAATATCTTTTTCTTCTGATAGAATATAAACTCACTGAGGGAAGGAACTGCTTAATTTATCTCTGTGTCCCAAATGCCTAGCAGAACATCTGGCACTATAGTAGGTACTTAATAAATGCGATTGTTGATTGACTGGCTGAATAATTTTACCAGGAAAGAAAAACAAAAAGTCATCATAAATTTGCATAGCTAAACAAAGCAAATTCCCCAATTGACCATGGCCAAAAACATATACATGTTGTTTTGCTCCCTGAGACCACTGCTCTCCCAGGAGGATATAGCATGCTTCATCACCGGTCCTTTGAAACCACAGTTGGTCATTGCACTGATTAGAGTTCTTGAGGCTTTCAAAGCTATTTGTTTTTATAGTGTTGTTATTGTCTAAACCAGTGGTTCCCAAACTTTTTTGGCCTACCGCCCCCTTTCCAGAAAAAATATTACTTAGCACCCCTGGAAATTAAATTTTTAAAAATGTTAATAGCAATTAATAGGAAAGATAAATGCACCTGTGGCCCTCACCACCCTCCTGGATTGCTGCAGCACCCACCAGGGGGCAGTGGCGCCCACTTTGGGAATCACTGGTCTAAACTGTCTGGGTCTGTTTATTTCACTCCGTATCAGTTTATGAATCTTTGTTGTTGTTCCTTCATTTCAGGGGTGTTCATGTCTGACTCTTCATGACCCCATTTGGGATTTTCTTGGCAAAGACACTGTAGTGGTTTGCCATCTCCTTCTCCAGGTCATTTTTACAGATGAAGAAACTGAGGCAAACAAGGTTAAGTGATTTGTCCGAAGTCACATAGCAAGTAAGTTCTGAGACCGTAACTGAAATCAGGGAGGTGAGTCTTCCTGACTGCAGGCTGGATAAACTATCCAGTGTACCACCTAGTTTCTCTCATAAAGTCCTACCAGATTTCATTGAAACTTCTCCTTTCACCATTTTTATGGCAAAAAACCCCCAACCCATTGCATTCCTATTCCATTAACTTAGCAATTCCTCAATAGTTGGGCATCCCCTTAGTTTCCAGTTCTTTGCTACTACAAAAAAAGCTAGGGCAGCTAGGGAGTACAGTGAATAGACTCATCTTGATGAGTTCAAATCTTGCTTTGGACCCTTACTAAAATCCTCTTAGCCTCAGTTTCCTCATCTTTAAAATGATCTAGAGAAGGAAACGGCAAACCATTCCAGTATCTTTGCCAAGAAAACCCCAGAAAGAGTCATGAAGAGTCAGACACAACTGAAAATGACTGAACAGGAGCTGCAACAAAAGCTGCTCTGAATGTTTTTGTATAATTATAGTTGTATAATTTTCCTTTGATTACTTTAAGATGTCAGTGATGATATATTTCATAATCCATAACTTAAAAATATCTTTTTAGTTACTCTATTCTCCTTCTATCCTATACCAGCCTATAAAATCCATTTCCTTTTATTTTAAAATTTAAATTATTTTCAGTTCCAAATCCTCTCTGTCCTTTCACCCCTTCCCTACCCATCGAGAAGCAAAAATTATGATACCCACCATACATCTATAGTCATGTAAGACATATTTCTATGCATAGAAGTCATATGTAACATTTCTACATTAGACATATTGTGAAAGAAAAAAGCAAGACAAATAAAATAAAATAAAAAACAACAACTATCCTTCAATCTGCATTCAGAGTTCATCAGTTCCCTCTGGAGGTTAGTAGCATTTTTCCTCATGAATCTTTTGGAACCATCGTGGAAGGTCTATATTCTTAATGACGGCTGTAGTGTCAACCACCAGAATTTATCTCTTAACTCAGCACTAATGGGTTGCGGCTTTGAATTTTTCTTTTGCGCAGAAAAGGTTGAAACTAACACTCTGGGAACGAGTGTGAGTCTCTTTGGCCCTGGATGCTCAAAATGAAACCTAGCCCGGGCTCCAAAGCCCCTTGGCAGTGAGATCCCAACATCCTTGGTGGAGGGAAGCATGTAATTTCATTAAGGCAGGAATGCCGACTCGGGAAAACATCAGCCAAATCTGCAGGCATTGTGGTTTTGGAGAGGGCTAAGGAAGAATCCCCCGGCGACTGTCCTCGGCAGGAGGACAAGGTACAGAGAAGCTAATATGGGTCTGTTCAAAAATTTGAGATAAAAGGTCAAAAGTATAAGGGAAGAGCATTGTAGGAGAACTAAATAAAGAATCCGCCTCACTCAGCGACTGGGAGACTTCAGTGGGTGAAAGAAACGGAGAAAATACTAGAAATTAGGAAGAATTTGACTCTGAGGCCCAAGATTACCCAATTCCAGCTATTGGCAAGATGCTATGTTTGCCATTTCTTACCTCCTGGGAATGACAACCTTCTTTCTTTCAAGAAAGGGGCAGCTAGGTGGCACAGTGTTGCGTGTTGGATACGGAGTCATGAAGACCTGAGTTCAAATCCTGCCTCAGACACTAGCCGTGTGCTCTTGGGCAAATCACACAACCTCTCTTTGCCTCAGTTTCCTCATCTCTAAAATGGGGATGACAAAAGCATCTTTCAGGATCTTTCTTAGGATCAAATGAGATAATACCTGCAAAGCACTTAGCACAGTTCCTGGCATATCACTGTTGTCCAGTCATTTTAGTCATATCTGACTCTTCATGACCTCTTTTGGGGTTTTCTTGGCAGAGATACTGGAATGGTTAGCCATTTCCTTTTCCAGTTCATTTTACAGATGGGGAAATGGAGGCCAACAGGGTTAAGTGATCTGCCCAGGGTCATACAGCTAGAAAGTATCTATAAGATTTGAACTCAGGTCTTTCTGATTCCAGTCCTGGTGCTAGAGCACCATTCCATTGTGCCACCTAGCTGCCCTGGCACATACACATTTAATAATTGCTCATTTCTTTCCTTCTTTCCACCAGGGACTCAAAACCTAATTTCCCTCTTCTCCCCCCCCCTTTTTTTTGTTGTTATGTTCACTTAGATCAGGTATTCCAGGTGTTACACTCTAATGGAAAGAACCATTTTAGAAAACTCAAAACCATTAAGTCTATTTGTTCTGATTTGAGCTAAAATGAATAAAACAGACATTTATCCGGGAGTCTCATACTGTTCTCTCCCTTCTACTCTGACTACTCAGTATCCTGGCTTCCTTTAAGTCCCTACTAAAATTCCACCTTTCACGGGAAGCCTTCCCCAACCTCTCTCAGGTCTATTCTCTCTATTATTTCCTATTTTTCCTGGTTATTTTTTGTACTCCGTCTCTCTGTCTTTGTCTCTCTGTCTATTTCTGTGTCTCTGTCTCTCTCTCTCACTCTGTCTTTATCTCTCTGTCTCTGTATCTCTGTTCCTCTGTCTCTCTCTCTCATACATATATATGTATATATGTATACATATATATACATATATACATATATATATATATATACTTACATACATACAAATATATACTTGCTTGGTATATATCTGTATGTTGTCTCCCCAATTAGACTGTAAACTTCTTGAGGGCAGGGACTATCTTTTTTGTATTCCCAGAGCTTAGCACAGTGCTTGGCATATAGTAGGTGCTTAATAAATATTTATTGAATTGAATTAAATTGAACCAGGTATAAAGTTCTCTGAACTTGGATAACTCCGTGGATGCTACAAAAGCTAAAAAAGTTTTCCTGGCCTGATAGACCTTATCTTCAAGAAGAGAGATGATGCGATGTGCTCACAAAAGACTGCATACCAGGAAGCATGGGATAAGTGGCACCTTGTTGAACCATGTCATTTTATAGATGACAAAACAGAGAAGTCAAGTGACTTGCCTAAGGTCATACAGGAGGTAATGGTAAAGTTGAATCAGGGAATCAGACTTGCAAACTGGTGCTTTTCTCCTTCAAATCAACAAATCTTTTGCTTGTGGAGGCCTGTGAGCTTCCCTTGACTCTAGGACATTTACTAGCTGTGTGCTTTTGGGCAAATCTTATAACCTCTGTCTGCCTCAGTTTCCTCAACTATAAAATGGGAACAACCATAGCATTTATTATACTAATACAAAGGAATGCTGATGAAGTTGGGGCTGGGAGTGGTGAGATCCCCATACCAGGCCGAGTAGACAACTTCACCTAGAGAAAAGTTCAGAAGCCAGCCACAGTCCATACCCAGAACTCGAGCCAGCTTGCTTTGCAAATGGGTGGATGGGTCGGTCCTAAGGGGAACTGGAGGAGAGAATGAGGATGTCTCCCCACAAGACCGTCTCTCCTGCTGAGGACTCAAAGAACTCCAAACAGTACTACGGCCTGCCCGTGGTGGGCTGGTGGCGTCATGCTCATTAGGGAGCCTGAGAATTGCCTGCGGATTGTGTTTGTTTTTGATGCCAAAGTGAGTTGTTCATTAGCATTTGAGAGAAACACTTGGATACCAAAGCATGTTAAAGCAATCTGGATAGTGTTCTTTTTCTGGATCTGGGGGAGGTGGTGGGGGATGAGAACTCGCTTCCAAGCTCCTTGGATTAGCAACATTGCTATTTCTCTAGTTCAGCCCCAAGCCTTAGAGAATGGAGTTGAGCAGCATGGAAAGGTGGGTGTCGTCACGTGCCTCGGGTCCTGAAGCCAGACTCAGCTTCCCAAAACATTGCTTTCATCACTGCTTTCTTGCTCAGAACCAATAGTGACTCTCCGTTGCCTACCTCCTATCCAGTCTGTATTTGTGCCTGGCTTTCAAGGCCTTCTCTAATCTGTGTAGATCACCTTCTTCCCACTGATCTTCCACACGGTTAGGCTGGGCAACGACACCTCAGTGTCAGAGGGCCACCGACAGCTGGCTCCTGGGCAACACTCGTGCCTTGGCCGGAGGATGTGGACGATGAAGTTAGATGCTTCTGCTGGTGATGATTTCCCAAATGTTTTCCCAGAAATGCCATCCTTGTTTCTTTCCCCTTTCTCTATATCCCGCCTTTCCCAATCCATCCTTCGAGGCTCATTTCCACACAAGGCTGGAATGAGTTTCTTTCCCTCTTCTGACCGTCTCCTGTCAGGGTAATACATCTTGGCCTTTCCAATTATCGAATTATAGAATGTTTGAGCTGGAAAGGACCTTCAAAATTAATTATTATCGAATTATTCAGTATATGGTACATCTTGTCTGCCCAACTAGAATACTAAGCAATGTATAAATAATAAATAAATAAAGACTCCTGGGTATCTCCCAGGACAATTGTCCACTCTGCAATCCATGGCTGCATTTAATAATATGGATGATGCTAACAATAATTCTAGTATCAATAAGTAAAACAACTTGGTGGATTGGTGGAAAGACCACAATTCAAATCCCACTTCTGAGACCTCCTAGCCACATAACTCGAGGTAGGCCACTTAGTTTCTCAATGCTTCAGGGAATTCTCTAAGACCATAATTCTCTAAGAGCCTGGGTGGATCTGCATTGGTAGCAGGAGTTTCCTCAACACATAATTCTCAATATCATTGAAATCATAGAAACAGACCAAAAAACCCTACAACTATACACAAATATAAACAATATAGAAATGCAAACAATAACAACAATAGTTCACTCTTTGAGGAAATAGACATTTGAGGTAGTAATCCATTACATTATGAAAAGAAAACTAGACTTCCAATCCAGGAAACTGAGTTCTCCTGGTGGCCCTGCCGGCCTATTAGTTGTACTAATAGGACCTCAAGTATGTCCTTCCATCTCTCTAAATCTTAGTATCTTCATCTGTAAGATGGAGATGATAATATGGTACCCATCCTCACAGGACTAAAGCTTACTATAGAAATGTCAGGTATTAGTGTTGTCTCATTCCACAGGTAGTTTTCTCCTTGAGAGACACCAGGACTTAAGCATGCCTTAGCTGGCTAGTTCCAGATTTGAGTTCATTATCAGAGGTCTGAGCTTTGGATAGCTTCATTAGCAGACCTGGGGTGAATAATTTAGAGTTTGTTAAAGTTGCTAAATTCGATCCCACTACCGGCATTATTCCCCTGGGAGGATGAGTTGTCAAATATGCTTCAGTGACCCCAGACTGAGCCCGACAAGGAGCCCAGAAAACCAGAAGCTCTGTTGATTTCAGAAGGCAAGACTAGAACATTAACAGTGAGAAGGAGATCCTGAGGATTAGGGCAGAACCATGAATCTCAGGACTTTGGAATTGCCTGGGATGTTAGGCAATCATTTGGTGACGCATCTCATATCCTACACAACAAACCCCTCTATAATATGCCTGACAATTGGTTATCCAGCCTCCAGTTTAATGCTTCTAGTAACAGGGAGCTCATTCCTTTTCTACTTTCCAATGCCGGACAGCTTAGATTTGTAGGAAGGTCTTTCTTCTGTTTAGCCCACGTCAATCTTATATAACTTCTAGCCACTGGTCCAAGTGTTATCTACTGGAGGATCATTGAACAGTCTTGCTTCTTGTTACACGTCTTAGTCTTTCAGAAATTTGGAGAAAATTCTTTGTCTCATCTCAGTCTTATTTTCTCAAGGCTTTTTTTTTTTTTAAACTTGTGTCTGACTCTTTGTGACCCCATTCAGGGTTTTCCTGGCAAATATACTGAAGTGGTTTGCCATTTCCTTCTTTAGTTCATTTTATAGATGAGGAAACTGAGGCAATCAGGATTAAATGACTTGCCTAGGGTCACACAGCGATTAAATGCCTGAGGCTAGATTTGAATTTAGGGAATGTGAGTTTAAAAAAGTGGTTTTTTCAATTACATGTAAAATTATTTTTGATAATTGTTTTATAATATTTTGCAATTCACATTCTCTCCCTCTCCTTTTCCCTGAGGTGGTAAATAGTCCTATATAGGTTATATCAGTGCTTTCAGAACATGAGTCTTCTTGACTCTTATCTACTGTGTCACCTAGCTTAGTTGTCCCTTCCTCCAAGCTAAATATTCCCAATTCCTTCAACTGAACTCCATATAACATGGTTTTCAGATCCCTTCCTACCCCAGGTTTCCCTCCTCTCCTACTCTCTCAGTTTTCCTGATTTTATCTCTGGCCCTGAGGGATAAACAAAGGCAAGAGGCTGTGACAATTTAGAGCTATGAAACTCTTGGCTTTTCTTAAGGCTTGGCTCCTTTGGTCTAACTTTTTGGGCCCTCTTATTTTTGTGAGCTTATTGGGAAATATAGGCAGGTTGGTTCCTCCCTCTAGATATGTACCAGACATTTATTCATCCTTCTTACCTACCTCCCCAACTCCATTGTAATTCTCTCTTGTAAAGACCCACTCATTTTAGGATTCAAACAACATGGTGTCATAGTGCTAGTAGAAAAAGCTTTCTATGAGGGGTCAGAACACTTGGGTGTTAATTGCCACTAACTCAAAATGTAATGATGACAGCAAATCCTTTTTTCTCCTCTGGACTGGAGGTGTTCTGCCTGTAAAACAGGGATAATACCTTATTACAGGCAGATATAAAAAATCATATAAGAAAAGAGACTTCCTAAAGGTTAGAATCATCCAAAAGTGGAATGAACTTCCTTGAGAGGTAGTTTGCTTCCTATCTTACCAGAAGACTTCAAACAAAGATTGGTCCCCCACAGGGCCATGGATCTCAAGCTCAAAGGGACCCCAGAGGCTATCTTATCTAACCTTACCATTCCTCATCCAAGATGAGAAAACTGAGTCTAAGGAAGTTAAGTGACTTGTCCAAGGTCACATAGGTAGTATCAATGATAAGACCGGATCTCAGATTCTTTGACTTCTTTTTCTGGTCTAAATTGGACTTGATGACTTCTAAGATACTTTCCAATCTGAAGCATCTGTGATTCTGTGCTTAAAGGGAAGAAGCTAGACAACATGATCTCTAATGAGGTCCCTGCTAGCTCTAAAACTTGTGATTCAACCAGTAAACTCTAATGAATACCAATGAATACCCCTCTGTCCCATACAATAACCCTTACATCATTCATAAGGGTGATCCCTAATCACTGCACTATTTTGAAGTACTTTCTGACTACTTGAAAAACAACTCAATTATTTTCAGTGGAGTTAAAGTGCCACACATGTTTTGCCTTCAAGTTCTTTGGAAAATTGAATATGATGGGATGATATAAAAAATTAAGGGCTGAGAAAGAGGAATGTACAGGGAAAAGAGGAAAGAAAAGATAGAAGGGGGTAAATTATCTCACATGAAGAGTCATGAAAGAGTTAATGCAGTGGAGGGGACAAAATGAAGATTGGGGCAATGCCTGAACCTAATTTTCATTGGAATTAGCTAAAAGAAGGAATAATATACTCAATTGGGCCTAGAAACATATCTTATACTATATGAAAGTAAGAGGGAAGGGGAAATAAGAGAAGAGGGGGCACTGGTAGAAAGAAGGGAGAATTGGGTGGGGGTGGTCAGAAGCAAAACATTTGTGAGCAGGGAAAGGATGAAAAGAGAGAGGAGGTGAGAGAAGGATAAACGGGGGAAGATAATATAGAGGGAAATACACAGTAATCATAATAGTGGATGTAAATGGGATGAACTCACTCATAAAACTAAAACAAATAACAGAGTGGATTAAAAACCAGAATCCCACAACACATTGTCTACAAGAAACACATTCAAAGCATGGAGATACACACAGAATAAAGGTAAGGGGCTAGAGCAGAATCTATTATTCTTTATCTGAAATGAAAAAAATCAGGGGATACCAATCATGATCAAGACGAAATAAAAGCAAAAATTGATCAAATTAAGAGAGATAAGGGATACAGGTAGGTATCTCAGTGGATAGAGAGCCAGTCTGAAGATGAGAGTTTCTGGTTTCAAATTTGCACTCAGATACTTCCTAACTGTATGATCTGGGACAAGTCACTTAAACCCAACCAAATTGATTCTAAGACAGAAGGTAAGGTTTAAAAATAAAAAAGAGCTAAGGAAGGAAACTACATCTTGATAAAGGTAACATAGACAATGAAGTAAAAACAATAAAAACACACCAAATGTTATAGTATCTAAATTCCTAAAGGATCAGTTAAATGACCTATAGGAGGAAATAGACAGTAAAACTATTCTAATAGGGGACCTCAATTTTTCCCTTTCAGAACTAGATAAGCCTAACCAAAAAACAACATGAAAGGAGTTAAGGAGGCAAATAGAATTTTAGAAAAAATTAGATATGACATGTAAGTGGAAAAAGCAAAACATTTCCAAAAACAGGTGCTAGCATTTGTAGTCTTAGAGCATCCCAGTCTCCTGATAATAAAGATCTGGCCTTTTGGGTTTGGAGCAGTCCCGTTGCCTTCTCTGAGTCTGACTATCTCTTATGACATCTCACAAATAGCCAATTCAGATGCTCAACAGAGAGGAGTTGAAAGACCCTTGAGCAGGGAATAAGGACTCATGGATTCTAGCTTTTATCCATTTATCACTCTAGGATTCATCTGTTACCTTTTCTGTTCCAGAGAAATAATGTTACCTGTTCTTCCTATCTCATAGATTATTATGAAAGACAATTAAGGGGGGCAGCTGGGTAGCTCAGTGGAGTGAGAGTCAGGCCTAGAGACAGGAGGTCCTAGGTTCAAGCCTGGCCTCAGCCACTTCCCAGCTGTGTGACCCTGGGCAAGTCACTTAACCCCCATTGCCCACCCTTACCAATCTTCCACCTATGAGACAATACACCGAAGTACAAGGGTTTAAAAAAAAAAAAGAAAGACAATTAATACTACAGATATAGAATTAGAGCTCAGAGCTCAACTTGTCTGACCCTCTTCTTGTACAGATAAGACCCATCTGAAGTTACGTGATTTCCTTAAGATAACACAGATTATAAATGACAGGGAAGGGGGAGGAGAAAGCAATAGAATAAGCACTTCTATAGCACCTACTACATGCACTATGCTAAGAGCTTTACAAATATTCTCTCATTTAATCCTTACAACAACTCTGCTAAATAAGTATTGTCATTATATTCATTTTATAGTCTAGGAAACTGAGGAAGGCAAAGGTAAAGTGACTAGCCCAAGGTAACACAACTAGAAAGTATCTGAGGCTAGATTTAAACCCATATCTTCCCAACTCCAGGCTCAACGCTTTATCCACTGAGCTGAGCTTTGAATTCAGAGCTTGATCTCAAATCCATCGCTTTTTCCCAACTTTTCCCCATGGTCTCCCGTTTTGTGGAAGAAAGAAACTGAGGCCCGAGGTCACACATCCGGTCAGTTGGCAGAGCCTGAAGTAGAGCTCATCTAAGTCTGGTGGCCCCCCTTCCTAGAAGGTCTCTCCCCTATCCTGGGTCCTCACCTCTCTTCTCCACCAAGTCACGTGGTAACTTCCAGACCACGTTCTTTCCCAGCCTGGTTGCCTCAACATGCCAGGCAGAGGCACCTTGGTAGCTTTTGATTGTCCCAAAATAAACACGGTCCCAGCTCGTGTGGGAAGAATTTCTATGGAGAGCATCGAGTGTTGGCGGGGGAGGGGTTGCAGCGAGTGCACAAATAGCAGCCGCCCTCCTCTCTCTTCGCCCTTCAATGTGGTAGCCAGTTTGACTTTATTTTAAAACGCTGGCTTCAGTCAGCCCTGTCTCCTGGGGGAAGAGCAGGCAGCCCGCCTCGAGTTTCCTGGAGTGCTCAGTTGGTGGGACAGGGGCCGATTCCTTGGCCTCTGCCTAGAATCTCCGAGATATACCATGCATGAATGAATGATTTTTCATTCATTCATTCATTCATTCATTCATAGCATCGGAGAGTTGGAAGAGGCTTCAGAGGGCTCCTAGTCTAACTTTTGGCCTAATACAGCATCCTGGCTTCAAGTAGTTTGCTGTGTGACCAGGCAAACCTCTTCCCTTTTAAGGGATCTTTGTTTCTCTATTTGTAAAATAAAGGAATGATCTTAGAATGGACGATATATTTAAAAATTAAAAAAAATTCTAACAGATTTTTCTCCCCAAATTTATTTTTTTTTAATATTCTTAAAAAAAATTTTTTTTTGAGTTCCAAATTCTTTCTTTCCCTCCAGCCCCTCTCCCACCCATTGAAAAAGCAAGTGGAGGATGTTTTTAAAGTTTCCTTTCAGCTCTGACATTTTCTATTCTTTGTTCTAATCTCCTTCCAGCTCTCGTGTTCTGTGCATCTATGGATCTCCTCCAAAGCCTCTTTGATGGGAAACAGTATGGCGGCTGGAGCCAGATGATCTTGGCTCAGATTTCGCCTCTGCTACTTCTTAGCCGCGTGACCCTAGGCAAGTCTGTTAATGTCCCGAAGCCTCAGTTTGCTCACATATAAAATGAAAGGGTTGGACAAGGCCAAGAACTGTGAGATAACCTTCTCGATTTAAATCTAGGATCTTAGAAAAGAGTTCTGAGCCTAGAATCTTGCCTCTGAGGCTCCACCCAGTCTGGGCTCACCCCCAGGAACTCCAGGAGGCGACAGTTTTTGTTTTTTTATTTTTTTTTAAACCCTCACCTTCTGTCTTAGTATCAGTTCTAAGACAGAAGAGCTGCAAGAGCTGGGCAATCGAGGGGGTTAAGTGACTTGCCCACAGAACTGGGAAGTGTTTGAGGTGAGGTTTGAACCCAGGACCTCCTGTCTCTAGACATGATCTCTCTATCCACTTTGCTACCTAGCTACCTCTGTATAACTTTTTAAAAATTTTAAACCCTTACCTTCCATCTTGGAATCAATACTGTGTATTGACACAGTATTGACTCCAAGGCAGAAGAGTGGTAAGGGATAGGCAATGGGGGTCAAGTGACTTGCCCAGGGTCACACAGCTGGGAAGTGTCTGAGGCCAGATTTGAACCCAGGACCTCCCATCTCTAGGCTTGGCTCTCAATCCACTGAGCTACCCAGCTACCTCCTGCATAACTTTTAAAGTATCTACACAGCTCTCTGGGCTGCTTTCCTTCTTTTCATAGACACTCTTCTCTCCTACAATGCTTGCTCCCAGGGCCGGAAGATTCCTTGGTTATCTTTGGAAGGGATTTTGCTAAATTCCATAAAGGTGGAATATTAGGACTAGAAGAGAATATAGAGATTATTTAGCATAGACCTCCTTTTTTATATATACAGGGAAGGAAACGGAGGCTCTTAGAAATGAGAGAAACTTGCCCAAAGCCACACAACAATTTAGTTTCAGAGCCAGGGTTAGAATCCAGGCCAAGTCCAGACCACTTTCTATTATACGAGTCTCCATGAGGGCAGGGACTGTGTTGTTTTTGTCTTTTTTTCCCCATCATCTATCACAGTGTGGGCATTTATTTAGCAGGTGTTCAGAACGTGCGGCTTGACTGTTCATTGTTACTCTCCCACTGGGAGATTTGAACTTTTAAAGTTGGAAAAGTTCTTAGAAGTGATGGAGCTTCACCACCAAGTTTCAACCTGAGCAGCATGCCTTTGGGGGATGTTTCTGAGCGAGGTGGAGAAAGGCCTTGCTGTAGGCAGGCGACCACCTACTTTGCTCATGTATGACTATCTTTCTCCTTGTATTCTCTCCTTTCGTTCCAACTTCTACACAAAGCTGGCTACAAATGGACTCTGATTCAGGATATTGCATGGGCTGGCTCCCCCTCACTTGGTACAGGGTGCAGTGGTATTTGGTGACTAGGGCTAGCCAGGGAAGGAGGTTGAGGCATTAGAGGTCTCCAGATGTTTTAAGGCCCAGGAACTGGCCTTTTCTAGTTGTCTGTTTTCATCACCATCTAAGTGTCATTATAGAGTGCTGGGTCTGGAGTCAGGAAGATTTGAATTCTGACCTGGCCTTAGCTACTTCCTAGCTCTGTGACCCTTGGTAAATAACATAAGCTCTATCTGCCTCAGTTTTCTCAACTGTAAAATGAGGTAATACCTCAGGATTGTTGTGAATCTCATTTTAGATTTTCTTTCTTTTTCTTTGTTCATCCCATTGTTTGTCCCATTGTTTGTTCCATTGTTCATTCGTTTGTTTGGTTTGCTTCTTCCTTCCTTTCTTTCTTTCCCTCCTTTCCTTTCCCTTCCTTCATTCCTTCCTTTGTTCCTTCCCTCCTTTCCTTTCCCTCTTTTCCCTCCTTTCTTTCCCCTCCTTCTCTTCCTTCCTTCCTTCTATCCTTCCTTTCCTTTCCCTCCTTTCCCTTCCTTCCTTCCTTTGTTCATTCCCTCCCTCCTTCCCTCCTTCCTTTGTTCCTTCCTTTATTCCTTCATTCCTTCCCTCCTTTCCTTTCCCTCCTTTCCCTTC
>NC_058130.1:203262148-203279779 GCF_016433145.1 Gracilinanus agilis
TATATATATATATATATATATATATATATATATATATCAAGCAAAACAAATTCGAGAGTTGGCCATGTCCAGAAAAAAATGTCTCCATTTGCACTTTGAATCCATTTCCTTTGTATCAGGAGATGGGCAAAATGTTTCACAGTGGGTCTTTTGGAATTATAATTGTTTATTCTTTTGGTTTTTTGGTTTTTTTTAAACCCTTGTACTTCAGTGTATTGTCTCATAGGTGGAAGATTGGTAAGGGTGGGCAATGGGGGTCAAGTGACTTGCCCAGGGTCACACAGCTGGGAAGTGGCTGAGGCCGGCTTTGAACCTAGGACCTCCTGTCTCTAGGCCTGGCTCTCACTCCACTGAGCTACCCAGCTGCCCCCAATTGTTTATTCTTTTGGTCAGAGTTCCTAAGCATTTCAAAATTATCTTTATAATATCTCTGTGATATAATATATCATGGTATATAAACCATTTTCCTGGTTCTGCTTACCTCACTGTATCAATACATAAAAATGTTCCCAGTTTTCTTTGAAACCATCCCCTTCATTCATTCTTTCTTAAAAAAAACTCTTACTTTCTGCACAAGAGAGGTAAAGGCTTGGCAATCAGGTAAAGTGACTTGCCCACATCTAGTAAGTCTCTGAGACCAGATTTGAACCCAGATCCTCCCAACTCCAAGGTTGCTCTTCTACTGTGCTAGCTATTTCCCCCATCATTGATTCTTATAGTACAATAATATTACATTATATTTGTGTAAACTTCTCTTCTGCTGTGCTAGCTATTTCCCCCATCATTGATTCTTACAGTACAATAACATTAACATTATATTTATCTACTATAACTTGTTCAGCCATTCTCTATTTGGTGGGAACGCCTCAATTTCTAATTCTTTTCCACCACAAAATTTAAATATTCTGCTTTAAATATTATATATATTTCATTAGAATTTGTTTTATTTATGATTATGTCTGCTTTTAATCTATCCCCCCTTATACACCTGTCCCTTTTCCTCACCTCTTTCTCCTTGTTTGTATACATTTCTACTTGTATACCCTGATTATGTGAGGTACTACTTCTTCCTTCTCCTTCCCAGTGTATTCCTCTTTGCCTTCCTTTCCATCTTCTAAGATCACCAATATATCATAAAAACATGAATTCTATGGCTCTAAGTCATGTGAACCATGGTCTAGCCCTCTATCTAGTCTCCTTCTTTGACCCCTAATGATGATAGGGATCTGAGGAAACTCATATAACCTTGCCCCATATTGTAATGTAAACAATTTATCCTGTTGAATCCTTTCTTTTTTAAAAATCCTTAACTTCTGTGTATTGGCTCATAGGTGAAAGAGTGGTAAGGGTGGGCAATGGGGGTCAAGTGACTTGCCCAGGGTCACACAGCTGGGAAGTGTCTGAGGCCAGATTTGAACCTAGGACCTCCCGTCTCTAGGCAGCTGCCCCTGTTGAATCCTTTCTGATTGCTCTCTCATGATTATCTTGTGTTTCTCTTAATTGCCGTGTTTGCACTTCATAATTTCTATGCAATTCTGGTTTTTTCATTAAGAATTTTAAAAATTCTCTATTTCACTCAAATTTCATTTTTTCCTCCTGTAGAATTCTACTCAATTTTTCTGGTTGATTGTTGCTTGTCCTTCATTTTCAAAAAGGACCAGTGGCCTCATGGGGTGATGTCTTGACTTGTGAATTGGATTTAAGTGAGGCAGAGTTGTGCAAAATTGTAAGCCCCACTCTCTTCCAGAGTCATCTAAGTCCAGTGACAAGACAAAGTCAAGGTGACTGGCAATGGCCCAGGATTAAGTGTATGACCTTGGCATCTTTGATGTCTGATCAAGCTCTAAGGGCTTCACAGTGTCTTCATGGCCATTGGAACAAATTGCTCTCATCTGTCCATTCTGCCCATTCTTCCATCTTTACAAGTTTGGGGTAGACATCGTCTTAACTCACTAACAAATTTGAGGTCTTTCAGTTACCTTTAACCTAATTTAGCCTGTCTGCCCCACAGATGATAGTTGGATAAGAGGTGGACACAAAAGGTGTCCTGAGAAGGGCTTAGCAAGCTCTAACACCAGAGGTACTAGTCCTAGAACTTTTTATTTTGGCCAGGTAAGTTATTCTTGTTTGTAAACCCATATCTTTTGCCTTCTGGAATATCATCTTCTAAGCTCTATAGTTCTTTGTAGTAGTGGCTGCTTAATTATATTTGGTCTTGACTGTGTACTCAGTCCTTGAATTCTTTCTTTCTGACTACTTGAAGTATCTTTTCTTTGATTTGGAAGCTCTGCATTTTGGCTATAATGTTCCTGGCAGTTTTCATGTTGAAGTTTCTTTTAGGCGACGACCAGTGAATTCTTTCTATTTCCACTCTAGCCTCTGGTTCTAAGAGATCTCGGCAATTTTCTTTGATGATTTCTTGAAATATGATATCTAGCCTCTTTTTTTGATTCTTAAATGATCTTCCCTCAGTTGCTTTTATTATGAGATAACTTACATTTTCTTTTATTTTTTCAATCCTTTGACTCTTAGACAGTATTTCTTGTTTCATAGAAGTGATTATTTTCTTTTTGATCAATTTTAATTTTCATGGAACTTTTTGCTTGGATAAGGTTTTTAACCTCTTGTGCCAACCTCTTAATTTCATCTTCAGTTCTTTCTTCCATAGTTCTCATTTTAAAAAATCCCTCTAGTGCTCTCATTTAATTTGCAAAAACATTCGAAATTCCTGCTCTATCTCTTTCAGAAATTCTAGTTGAATTGAGGCACAAGTTGTATTTTTTCTTTGATAATATTTATAGATGTCTTTGAGTCTTTCTCTTCTGGATTTGTGTCTTGAGCATCTCTGTCACCACAATAACTTATGTAATGAGTTTTTTTTAATTTTAAACCCTTAACTTCTGTGTATTGACTTATAGGTGGACTGAAATGCTCCTTGTGGCTGTTCCTGGCCAGAGCTTCCATCCCCAGTGTCCACAGTTCTTTCCATCTGGCTTTTCATGTTGACCTGTGCTAGGAAAATGTTTCATTATGAGGTTTCTCCCTAGGATTTCCCAATCAGAACTTGGACTGGTGCATTTTCTAAAACTGTTTGGAGCTGTTGGGTATGAGGAGGGGGAGCCTGGTTGTATTTTTCCTATTCTTCTGCCAGTATGTTCCTCTGCATGTATATTCTATTAGAATGGAAGGTCCTTTGGAGTAGGAATGCTTTCATTCTCCCACCAGCTGCTAGTGCTTTTTCCTCTGACATTGCCTTCCATCTCCTTTGTAGAATTCCTGTATGTACTTAGGCATTTCTATGCTGCTCTCCTCTGCTTCCCCAGTAGAATATAACTTCCTTGAAGGCAAGGCATGCTTGTGCCCTCCTTTTTTATACCTTAATACATAACACAGTGCCTAATGCATAGCACTTTAAGATTAAAAATAAACTCTCCTTTAAAAAAACCAAACCAAGCTGAACCTTGTGAGGGAAATAGGGCAAATATCAATATTACTATCCACTTTACAGATGAGAAAGTTGAGGCTTAGAGAAAAGTTAAGTGATTTGGCCAGGGTCACATAACTAGTTGGTAGGAGAGCTAGGACACGAATCTGGGTTTTCTGATCCCAAATCCAATCCTCTTTCTATGTGATAGAAATAATATTTAGCATTTATATAGTGCTTAAAGGCTTATGAAGCACTGTACATATCTCATTTGATCCTTAGAACAGTTCTGGGAGGTAGGGTCTATCATTATTCCAATTTTACAGATAGAGAAACTGAGGTAGACAGAGATTACATAGCTAATTAAGTGTCTAAGGTAGGTAAAGAGATCCTATCTAGATCCCCCAGTTAGGAAACCTTTCCTCTTGTTCTGACCTTCCTCCCACATCATTTGGACCTTTGTCCAAAGGGGCAGAGTGAGATCGAATCTTATTGCTGTGGTGGTGGCAGCACTGGAGAAAGTTGCCAGAGGGAATCAGGCAGTCAAGAAACATTTATTAAGGGCTTATATGCTAGGCCTTGTTCTAAGCTCTAGGGATACAAAGAAAAGTGAAATTAGTCCCTGCCCTAAAGAAGCTTACATTCTAACAGGGTGACATCATGAAAATAATTAAATACATACAAGATTTAAAGAGTAGATGGAAGGTGCTCTCAGAGGAGAAGACTCTAGCAGCTGGGGGAACAGTAAAGGCCTTCTGAGCAAGGAAGGATTTAAGCTGAATCTTGAAGGATGCCAAGTTAACTAAAAGGTGAAGATGAGAGGGCTGAGCATTTCAGGCATGGAGGTCATGATGCCAGGGCAAATGTACGAATATAGAAGATGGGAGATGAAGCATTGTATCTGAGCAAAAACAAATAGGCCTCTGTACCTAGATGGTAGAGTATGTGGCGGGCAGTAAAAGGTAAGAAGATTGGTAAGGAAGGTAAAAGCCAAGTTATGAAGAGCTTTAAATGCCAAACTGAAATAGAGAGATGGGTGAATAGATAGACAGGTTAGCTAGATAAACAGAAGAAAGACTAATAAAATGGACAAATAGATTGATAGATTAGATATAGATAGATGGATGTATGGAAGGATAGATAGATGATTGACAGACAAATAAGACAGATAAGAGATAAATGATAGATGAGATGGATGGATGGAAGGATGGAAGGATAGATAAATCATTGACAGACAAATAACACAGATAAATGATAGATTAGATAGATGGATGGATGGATGGATGGATGGATGGAAGGATGGAAGGATAGATAAACAAATGATTGACAGACAAATAATACAGATAAATGATAGATTAGGTAGATGGATGGATGAAAGGGGGATAGATGAATAGATTATTGAAAGATAAATAAGATGGATAGATGATAGATAAACAGATGATAGACAGACAAGTTAGATTAGATTGATAGATAAGATAAGAAGACAAGATACCAAAAGATAGATTAGATGGATAGATAAATAGATGATTGATAGATAAGATGGATAGATTAGATTGATAAATAGATGATATACAAATAAGATAGATTAGATATATAGTATTACCAGGGATCATGTTAAGATCTGAGAATAAGAGCAAGCAACAAGAGAGATGGTTCCTGCTCTCAGAAACATACATTTTAATGGAGGAAAGCAATGCATAAATGGGAGGTAAAAAGCTGGAGAGGGCTGAGAAAGAGCAGGTGGACTGTTAGAAAAGTCTCAAAAGTCAGTAGCAGAGTACAGAACTGAACATAAGTGGCTTATATTTGATCCTGGAGGTAATAGGGAGCCACTATAGTAGTAGTGTGAGATGATTAGATTTAACCTTTAGAAAAGCACTTTTGACAACTGAGTGGAATTTCCATAAGGCAAAATACAAATACCTTGGAGCAATGGGGGCTGAGCTTTTTGAACTTTTGATCCTTTTCCTCAGCATCAGGTCTGGAAATCTGCCATCTGAAAGATTTTGAAGATTCGTAGGAGCATAGACATAAGAGCTTAGGTCTTCATGACTCTAAGTCTGGGTCTCCATGCACTGTGCCATCTTGTGGCCTCATAGAATTCCAGATACCACGGGTAAAAGGGACCTGAGGTGCCATCTAGTTCCACAGTTGAACAAAAATCCTCTCTAGAAGAATCATCACCTTCTTGGGTTGACTCCTGCCCCTTCAAGACATAGTTCTGCCATGAAGATATCCTAGATCACAAGAATCTAATCTTTCTCTGAACTCTTACAGCACTTTCTGAATATACCTCTAAAGTGAGCACTTAATAGTCTAGTTCCTTGTATTTTTCTTTTTTTCTCTCTTTTTTCTTTTTAATTTTTTTTAGAAAAAATTTCCATGGTTACATAATTCATGTTTTTACTTTACCCTTCACCACCTCACACCTCCCCCCCCCCCATAGCTAACTCACATTTCCACTGGTTTTAACATGTGTGGTCAGTCAAGACTTATCTACATATTATTGATAGTTACATTGGTGTGGTCTTTTCAATTCTACATCCTCAATCATGTCCTCATCAACCTAAGTGTTCAAGCAGTTGTTTTTCTTCTGTGTTTCCACTCCTGTAGTTCTTCCTCCGAATGTGGGTAGCGTTCTTTTCCATAAATCCCTCAGAATTGTCTTGAATCATTGCATTGCTGCTAGTACAGACATCCATTACATTCGATTTTACCACAGTGTATCAGTCTCTGTGTACAATGTTCTTCTGGCTCTGCTCCTTTCACTCTGCATCAATTCCTGGAGGTCTTTCCAGCTCACATGGAATTCCTCCAGTTTATTATTCCTTTGAGCACAATAGTATTCCATCACCAACATATACCACAATTTTTTCAGCCATTCCTCAATCGAAGGGCATACCCTCACTTTCCAGTTTTTTGCCACCACAAAGAGTGCAGCTATAAATATTTTTGTGCAAGTCTGTTTATCTATGATCTCTTTGGGGTACAATCCCAGCAATAGTATGGCTGGATCAAAGGACAGGCATTCTTTTATCACTCTTTGGGCATAGTTCCAAATTGCCATCCAGAATGGTTGGATCAGTTCACAACTCCACCAGCAATGCATTAATGTCCCAATTTTGTCACATCCCCTCCAACATTCATTACTCTCCCCTGCTATCATTTTAGCCAATCTGCTAGGTGTGAGGTGGTACCTCAGAGTTGTTTTCATTTGCATTTCTCTAATTATTAGAGATTTAGAACACTTTCCCATGTGCTTATTGATACTTTTGATTTCTTTATCTGAAAATTGCCTATTCATGTCCCTTGCCCATTTATCAATTGGGGAATGGCTTGATTTTTTTATACAATTGTTTTAGCTCCTTGTATATTTGAGTAATTAGACCTGTCAGAATTTTTTGTTATAAAGATTTTTTCTCAGTTTGTTGTTTCCCTTCTGATTTTGGTTGCATTGTTTTTGTTTGTACAAAATATTTTTAATTTAATATAATCAAAATTATTTATTTTGCATTTTGTAATTTTTCTAACTCTTGCTTAGCTTTAAAATATTTCCTTTCCCAGAGATCTGACAAGTATACTATTCTGTGTTCACCTAATTTACTTACAGTTTCCTTCTTTATATTCAAGTCTTTCACCCATTCTGAATTTATCTTGGTGTAGGGTGTGAGATGTTGATCTAAATATAATCTCTCCCATATTATTTTCCAATTTTCCCAGCAGTTCTTATCAAATAGTGGATTTTTGTCCCAAAAGTTGCGCTCTTTGGGTTTATCATAGATTGTCTTGCTGAGGTCACTTACCCCAAGTCTATTCCACTGATCTTCCCTTCTATCTCTTAGCCAGTACCATATTGTTTTGATGACTGCTGCTTTATAGTATAGCTTAATATCTGGTACTGCTAAGCCACCTTCCTTCACGTTTATTTTTCATTATTTCCTTTGATATTCTTGATCTTTTGTTCTTCCAAATAAACATTGTTATAGTTTTTTCTAATTCAGTAAAAAAGTTTCTTGGTAGTTTGATAGGTATGGCACTAAATAAGTAAATTAATTTGGGTAGAATGGTCATTTTTATTATGTTAGCTCATCCTATCCATGAGCAATCAATGTTTTTCCAATTGTTTAGATCTAGTTTTATTTGTTTGGAAAGTGTTTTGTAGTTGTGTTCGTATAATTCCTGTGTTTGTCTTGGCAGATAGATTCCTAAGTATTTTATATTGTCTAGGGTGATTTTAAATGGTGTTTCTCTTTCTACCTCTTGCTGCTGTGATGTGTTGGAAATATATAGAAATGCTGATGATTTATATGCATTTATTTTGTATCCTGCAACTTTGCTAAAGTTGTTGATTATTTCTACTAGCCTCTTAGTTGTTTCTCTAGGATTTTTTAAGTAGACCATCATATCATCTGCAAAGAGTGATAGCTTAGTCTCCTCATTACCTATTTTAATACCTTCAATTTCTTTTTCTTCTCTTATTGCTACTGCTAATGTTTCTAGTACAATGTTAAATAATAGAGGTGATAATGGGCATCCTTGTTTCACACCTGATCTTATTGGAAAGGCTTCTAATTTATCCCCACTGCATATTATGCTTGTTGATGGTTTAAGATATATACTGTTTATTATTTTTAGGAAAGGACCTTCTATTCCTATACTTTCTAGTGTTTTCAGTAGGGATGGGTGTTGTATTTTGTCAAAGGCTTTTTCAGCATCTATTGAGATAATCATGTGGTTTTTGTTGGTTTGCTTGTTGATATGGTCAATTATGTGGATGGTTTTCCTAATGTTGAACCACCCTTGCATTCTTGGTATAAATCCCACCTGATCATGATGAATAACCCTCTTGATCACTTGCTGGAGTCTTTTTGCTAGTATTCTCCTTGTATTTTTCCCTAGTGACTTTCATGCATGTGAGGCTTGTCTTCCTGGCATGAGTGTAAGTTCCTTAAGGGCACTTAAAAGGTGTCTTAGACACCATTTCAATCAGTCAACAAACAAGCATTTATTAATATCACTATGTGCCAGAAATACTATTACTATTAGGTCTGTGTCCCAAAGAAATCAAAGAAAAAGGAAAAGGGCCCATATATACATTCACAGCAGCTCTTTTTTGTAGTGGAAAAGAATTAGAAATTGAGGGGTTTTTCATCAGTTGGGAAATGGATGAACAAATTGTGGTATATGGAGATGGAATACCATCATGTAATAAGAAATGATGAGCAAGATGCTTTCAGAAAAGTCTAGGAAGACTCATATGAACTGATGCAAAGTGATATTTTAAGTAGTAATAGTAATAATAATGTAAGATGATCAACTGTGAATGACTTGGCTATTCTCTGCAATACATTGGTCCAGGACAATTCCAGAGGACTTACGATGAAAGGCTATCTACCTCCAGGGAAAGACTGATGGAGTCTGAATGTAGACTGAAGTAGAATTTTCCCCCTTTCTTTATTTTCCTTGCTTCCCCCGCAACATTACTAATATGGAACCATGTTTTGCATGATTTCGTACGAATAATCGATATGATATTTCTTGCCTTCATAATGAGTTGGGGTAGAATGGGAAGGAGAGAGTGAATTTGAAACTTGAAATGAAAAAAAAGAATGTTAAAAATAGCAAAATTAAAATAAATAGAAAAAAAGAAAAGAAAAGTAGGGAGTGGAGTGGGAGGAGGTACCCATGTGGGGGCAAAATGGTGAAGCCTGGAGAATGATGGAGGGTCTGAATCCTTCCTCAAAATGAAGATTCAAGGAAGAATTCACAGATATACTTAGTATAGGATGAAACACATTTAAATAAATAATTGATTGGTTGATACCTGATTATTAGCTCTAGGAAAATATATGCATGGTATGCTTCCATCTCCAGGATGGTGAGGCCAACTCCCTACTTGCAAGCATGCAATTCACAATATTAGTGAAATAAGTTTTATTAAAAGGAAGGAAACAAAATATAGAAGCAGGGTATGATTCAAAACACTCTGGGTTCAAAGGCAGAGTTTTAAGTTGAAATCTTGGCTCTGCTAATTGCATGGCTCTAGCTGAGAAGCTTTTCCTTTATGGGACTCAGTTTTCCCACTAATAAGATAATAGGGATGGGCAGGGAAACTAAGTGGCAATGTGGATAGAGCGTCAGGCTTGAAGTCAGGAAGACTCATCTTCCTGAGTTCAAATCTGCCCTCAGACACTTACTAGCTATATGACTCTGGGTAAGTCACTTAGTTCTGTTTGCCCAGTTTCTTCATCTATAAAATGAGCTGAAGAAAGAAATGGCAAATCACTTGACTATTTTTGCCAAGAAAACCTGTAGTACGGTCACAAAGAGTTGGCCATGACTGAAATGATTAAATAACAAGAAGATGATGGGGATAGCTTAACTGGCTTCTAATGCCCTTTCTAACTCTTAAACCCTTATATTCTTGGGTATTTGTGTTCATCTCACTTCAGTGGATCTCATATTAATGTCAGAATCCTTCTCCAATCATTAGTGATTTCTTACCTCTTCCCTAATCAAAGAAGTCCCTTTTTCACTCCAACCTTTGGGCTTAGGGCCAGCCGCCTTCTCTGACTACCTTTTGGGGCTCTGGGCTGAAGCAGAGTGCCTTAGAGTTGAGTTCCCAACTCTGTGCTCTGGTTGCTGATACCTTGTCCAGTTGTCTAGGTTTTGTGCCTTTTTTCTTTCTGTGACATCTGTTACTTGCTTCTCTTTTAATGTGTGGGTGAGGCAGCTGTAGAGTAACTATAGTAGTGGATAGGGGACTTATCTTGGGCTCAGGTTCCTAATCTTGCCTTGGTTACTTATTAACTATGTGGCCCTGAGCAAAAATCTTCTCTGGGCCTCAGTTTCTTCATCTATAAAATGGGGGTGTTACTAGTGCCTACTTCATAGGGCTGATGTGAAGTCTCAAATAAGATAACATTTAAAGTGCCTTATGAACTTTTGGTGCTATGTAGATGGTAGTTGCGCCTCCTTAGATTCCTGATCAGTTGTTGTTGAGTCATATTGGACTCTTTGTGAACCCATTTGGGGCTTGGCAAAGCTAGTGGAATTTCCTTCTCTGACTGATTTTACAGATGAGGAAACTTGGAGGCAAACAGGGTTCAGTGACTTGCTCAGGGTCACACAGCCAGTAAGTGCCTGAGGCTGTATTTGAACTCAGATCTTCCTGACTCTGGGTCTGACTCTTTATCCACTGTACTACTCTCCTGACTACTGTAGTACAGTATATATACTACATGCTGCCTACACAGTAGGACCTCATTTTATGCTACCAGGATGTTCCAAGACCCATCAAATAAGTTCAAAATTGCACATGACCGTGAAATCCATTATTTAATAAGTATTTCTTTTTTTATTCTTTTTTTTAACTTTTAAAGCCCTAATATCTTTTTTATATATATCCTTCTATATTAATTTTATTTGTTACAGTGCTAGGCAATGGGGGTTAAGTGACTTGCCCAGGGTCACACAGCTAGGAAGTGTCTGAAGCAAGATTTGAACCTAGGACCTCCTGTCTCTAGGCTTGGCTCTCAATCCACTGAGCCATCCAGCTGCCCCCAATAAGTATTTCTTAATCAAGCATAGTAGGCACTTTCCTGACATTTCTTGGGCTTTATCTGAGCTACCAGCATCACTGCTCTTGTACTTTGGGGCAATTATTAGTAACTTAATAGCATTGATGAAACAAAGAGAAGCTCTGATGACCTCACAACTTGTTACAAGTGAGAATTCGGGACAAAGACTGATGCAGGAGCTCCTGTTTGGCCCTAAACAATGTGATGACTCACACTAACAAGCTTCTCAGACTCAACAACTGATCAGGAATCTAAGGAAGCACAACTACCATCTACATAGCACCATAAGTTTATAAAGCACTTTAAATATGTTAACTTATTTGAAACTTCACGGCCGTTCTGTGAAGTAGACACTAGTATTATTCCTATTTTAAAGATGAAGAAACTGAGGCACAGAGAAGATTTGCTCAGGGCCACACAGCTAATAAGTATCCAAGGCAAGATTGGGAACCTGACCGGCCTGATTGGGAGAATTTCTGGGAGACTTTACTTGGCTTGGGAAAATAGTCCAGATTTTTTTTTTAAACCCTTAACTTCTGTGTATTGGCTCCTAGGTGGAAGAGTGGTAAGGGTGGGCAATGGGGGTCAAGTGACTTGCCCAGGGTCACACAGCTGGGAAGTGTCTGAGGCTGGATTTGAACCTAGGACCTCCTGTCTCTAGGCCTGACTCTCAATCCACTGAGCTGCCCCGCTGCCCCTCAAATACTGCAGATTTAGTGTAATTAAATTTAAAATTTTTACCTATTTTTCTGCCTTCATTTATCTATTTTTTTTTGATTGCCAATGGCGTATACCTGAATTTGTGTGTGATGAGTTCTTGTAAAATGAGGTCCTCTGGTACTTTGGCAAATTTGCCCCTCAATTCTTCCATCCCCTGCCTGGACTCTTGACTTGCTGTTTGGATTTCTTCATTGTCTCTTAGCTGGATTCCCTGGTCCTTGCCTCTGCCTGGAGACTCTTTTCAGTTTCCCTGAGTGCCTGCTACATTAAGCTGATAGACTGTGGGGTCTTACACTGGACATTGCTGCCTCAGACTTTGAATACAGACCTTCTTTCTGCCTTTCCCTCTTTCTCACTGCCCACATTCATCTCCAATCTTCCACTCTGCCTTGAAAAATCTGCCTTTTGAGGGCTGAGTTGTCAAGGGGAAGGAAGACAGGAGGAGCCTTTCCTCTCCTCAGGAGCACTTAGGTCCCCCTCACCATGGCAGCTTCTGTTTGTCCTGCTCCAGGTGTCTGTGGTTTGGCCCTACTATGACAGCCTTGTCTTATTCTTAGCAGTCTAAGTAGGGTTGGTTCCGCCAGCTCCACTTCCTTCCTCTGGCTAGATATATCTCTCACTGCAATGAATCCAGTTCAAAATCAATTGGATGACATAAAAAAAGTTAAATGATGTCTCTTAGGTCAGTCAATTAGTCAAGAAACATTTAAAACATTTATTAACTGCCCTACTATGTGCCAGGCTGTACTAAGAGCTAAGGAATCAAAGAAAGGCCGAGGCCATTCCCTGACCTTGAGGCAGGGCCAGAAAGGTTTTCAGAACCTCAAGAGCTCCTGGTTCTTTTTCAGGCCTTCAAGGAATAGGAAAAAAAAATGAGTTACCATATGTTAAAGCACTTTGTAAATCTCAAAGTATGGAAGATTCATCTTCCTGAATTCAAATCTGGCCTGACGCTTACTTGCTACGTGACTCTGGACAAGTCACTTCACCCTGTTTGCCTCAGTTTTCTCATCGATGAAAGGAGATGGAGCAGGAAATGGCAAACTGCTCCAGTATCTGCCCAGAAAACCCTAGCTGGGGTCACGAAGAGTTAGATATGAGTGAAAGGAGTAGAAGATTTCAGAGGCAGCAAGGTGGTACAGAGGTGGCACAGTGGATAGAGTGCTGGATCTAGAATCAGGAAGACCTGAGTTCAAATTGAGCCTCAGAAATTTATTAGTCGTGTGATCCTGGACAAGTGACAACCCTAATTGCCTAACCTTTATTGCTCTTCTGCCTTGGAACTGATACTTAGTATTGATTCCAAGACAGAAGGTCAAGAGTTTAAAAAAAAAAAAAAAAAAAGAGGCACTGACATTATTCAGTCTAACCCTATCTTTTAATAGTGGTCATAAGATTGAGAGTTAAGAGTTGGAGGGGACCTTAGGGGTCAGAGTCTAAACTCATTTTGCAGATGGAGAAACAGAGGCAGAGAGAGATTAATTATCTAGTAATATAATTAGTGTCTAAGGTGGGATTTGAACTCAGGTTCTTCACTACAGCGCCCTTCTCCAAGTCCAAGCCAGGATTCCTTCCCAGGTCAATTGGCTCCAAATCTGGCTGCTTGTGACCAATACCCGGGGCTCCAGGGGGGCTGGAAGAGAGTCCTTCATGAAAAGGAACCTAAAATCCCTGAAAAGGGCCTCCTGAGGCTCCTTGGCTTGGAAGGCTTTTAACGAACGTGTTTCTACCCTTCTCCCTCATCCCACCAAACCTGCTCCTTAATTAAAAGCGCCGTCTGGGCCAATAGCAGAGCGCGCGCTGGCCACAGCCAGCTGTTGCCTCTGTTCCCGGCACCACAGGGCCCGATTTGCAGTCAATTGATGGAACAGGACCTGAAAGGGAGGGGGAGGGGGGAGAACTTCGCGCCCGCCTCATCGCAAGCCCAGCAGCGACCTGGGGCGGTTTTACATCTTCATCTGCCATCCACTGGTTGGGTTTGGCTGCGGCCACCGCCCGCCTGCCCCGAGAAGGGAGGTCCGGCCGCCCCGCCCCGCCCCGGGAGCAGGCCTCCTGCACCACCCAGCTGGCCCCGGAGGGACGGACGTCCTCCACGCTCCTTCCCGCTAGATCTGTGGTGGCCCCTCAGGGAGCGAAGCGTCTACACAGCGCTCACTGCGTGCGGGGCACTGGGCGAAGCTCACGAGGCCCCTGCGGCTGTCCTTATCCCCCTGCGAGAGTTGGGGAAACCGAGGCAAATAGAAGTTAAGTGACCTGTCCAGGGTCATACCGCTAGGAAGTACAGAAGCTGGACTGGAGCGCAGGGGAGCCTGACTCCAGGCTCGGCACTCTGTCTGTGGTGCCACCTATGTAGTTACACTCGTGCATGCACACACGCATACGGATGGACACAGAGAGCAATCACTCTCTCCTCGGCGCCGACTGTATACATACACACACCTGTACACACAGAGATCCACATCTACCAATGCCTATGCATAGACGCACACACACTTATACATAACACACATGCGTGCACATACACACATGCACACACTTATAACACAGATACACACACACACACCTATACACATACATATCAACACATGCAAATGCCTATGCGTAGATACATACATTTGCCTACATGTACCTACATATATGTACACACACCCCTATACATACACACAAATGCACACATATGCATACATACACACAATACATATACATACATATATACACATGCCTATTCACAGATCCACATATACAAACACCTCTGCATACAGACACACAATACTTATACATACATATACAAATAGCTACACATACATATACACATACCCATACATAAAGATACACATACACACATGCCTATACCTATACATAATATGCACACATAGCTACACATACATATACATGCATATACCCATGACACACATACATGTATACACATACCCACATATTGGCACACATCCCTATACACATGCATATATAGACACACCTTAATGTGTATTTAGAGACACACATGTAACTGCATTCACATGCCACAACACATGTGTACATGCATGTACATGTATACCACACCGATATAGCATGTATGCCCCTCCTCCTCTGTACCCGTGTAACACACCCCCACATATAGTGTACAGGACGTGTAGTGGTTTGCTACGTGTCCTACCATTAAAAGCTGAGGTGCTCGAGAGCAGAGACAGCACTTGCCTTTGGTGGTCCCGCTGGGGCTTGGGGGCCTGCCACAGAGCACACCCCTAAAAATGAGCCGGAGAAGGAAACAGCAAACCCCTCCAGCATGTTTGCCAAGAAAGCCCCAAATGGGGTGGTGAAGAGTCAGACATGACGGAAACAATTGAATGACAACAATAAAATATGTTGGTTGACTGACCGTGGAGAGCTCCAGTGTGGCTGCCACTCTGTCACCTTTCCTGCCCTCCCAGAAAGCAGAAGTTGGGACTTGCTTTGTCCTGCTTCTTTAGGGGGCATACTTAGAAGTGAAATCTGGCCTGGGGTCTTGCCTGCAACCCTTTTGGAGCTGGGCTTCCTTTGCAACATGGCCCAAGCCTTGGGCGCAAGATGGACCCTACCTCTAAGCAGAATAGATGTCAGCCTCGAGCAGTGGTTCCCAAACTTTTTTGGCCCTTTCCAGAAAAGATATTACTTAGCCCCCTGGAAATTAATTTTTTAAAAAAATTTAGTAGCAATTAATAGGAAAGATAAATGCAGCTGTGGCCATCACTGCCTCCCTGGATCGCTGCAGCACCCACCAGGGGGCGGTGGCACCCACTTTGGGAATCACTGTCTTATGGGATAGAATTTAAGGAACCCTAAAAATCTGTGTAGCCTCAAATCTCTTTCTCCCATTGTCTGATATACCCTCCATAAGAGTTTCATTGCATTGACTTAGAGCCTTCTGTTTCTAGAAGAGGCAAATACTCTTGAGAGACAGTCATGGGCCTTATCTGTTAGGAATGCTTCAGCTGGGACCCGTGGCTGGACCGTGAGCAGTGCCCTTGGATGCAGAGGACTCCATTCAAATATTTATTGGAGTGCTGGCTGAGCACCTAGTACTGTTTGCTAAATCCCTACTATACCAGAGGGACTCAGACTGCAGGGAGATGTCAATGCTGCCTGGCCTGTGAACAGCTTTTCCTCTTTCCCCTCTCCTCATTCATCTCTGCTCTTCTCCCTCATCCTGAAGGTTCTGCCATTTGAAACAGAAGTTCCCGGGTGGAAAGTAAGTAAGAGATGTTTTCCCCTCCCTGGATGCTCCTCGCCATCAGATACTATTTTTCTCAATCTCTTCTTTCCAGCCAGAGTTCCAGCAGCCACTGAGAGCCCTTTCACATTCACTGGCCTGGCTCCATCTGTGTCAGAGAGAACAAATGTCTACTTTCTTTCTTCTAGTCACCGATGAGTTTAGGCTTAGGTGCCATATTCTTTCTCTGGGTGGTGAAGTAGCAAGATATGGGGAGGGGTGGGTGGCAGGGAGAGCAGATGGACCCAAGAGGGGAGAGGCCTTAAAGCCAAGAAACATTCTGTGTTCACTGGATGCCTGGGAACAGGGAAGGAAAGAAGAGGCATCAAAGAGGAACTCCCTGCTTTGCCCTGGAGCTCAGTCCTGTCTATTGGGATGGACTCAGCAAGCAGGGATGATAGAGACCATCTTTGCCCAAAGGCATCCCCAGCCCAGTTGGATCCTTTTTCAAGCTGGGAAGAGATTTGGGCCAAACTCTAAATCTGGTAGATGACTGATAGAGGGAGTGGACTGCATGGCAGAGTCCTGCTATTAGTTTCAACCTTGTCTTTTACCCTACATAGACTGAAATCTATGTGTCATAAATGATAACCATGCCAGGCTCTCTGTATTTCCCCAAATATTTGTTGTTATTGTTCAGTCACATCTGATTCTTCTGAGCCCTGTTTGGGGTTTTCTTGGCAAAAACACTGGAGTGGTTTCTATTTCTTTCTCCAGTTTATTTTACAGATGAGGAAATAGAGTCAAACAGGGTAAAGTGACTTGCCCAGGGTCACACAGCTAGTAAATGTCTGAGGCCAGATTTGAACTCAGGTCTTCCTGACTTCAGGCCTAGTGCTGTTTCCAATATACCACTTAAGTACCCTAGTCTTCCTCTATTTGAATATAAACTCCTTAAGGGCAAAGACTGTTTTTATTTATTTTATTTATATTTCCTGTGCTTAGCATAGTCCTTGTCACAGAGTAAGTGCTTAATAAATGTTTTTTCATTCATTCATGCATGCATGCATGTATACACTCATTTTCCTAATTTGTATTATAGATATTTATTAAATGTTCTTGTCTTCTCTACTAGATTTTAAGCTCTTTAAAGATCTAAGTTCAATCTTATTTCATCTTTGTATTTTAGAGGCCTCTAAAATCTCCAAAGACACTTTTACCCTTCAGTGGATCTAAGATTACATGGATGTGGGTAAGTCCTCCTCTGTTGGTATAGATCAGTGGTTCCCAAACTTTTTTGGTCTACCGCCTCCTTTCCAGGAAAAATATTACTTAGCGCCCCCTGTCACATACTATTACCACCCCCTTACAGTTATTCACTGCCCCCAAATGCACCTGTGGCCATCACCACTCCCCTGGATCGCTGCAGCACCCAGCAGGGGGCAGTGGTGCCCACTTTGGGAATCACTGGTATAGAACCTTCACATCCAGTGTGATTCTTGTACCTTTTTTCTCCTAGACACTCCAGTGAGGATCTGTCCAACATGCTAGAGTTCTTCCTCTAGGATTTTTTATATTTTGAGGGCACCAGTGGAATACTTAGGTGGCCTCTCTGTTATATCTCATCCAGTCACATAGCTGGCTTTCTTTAAATTCTTTAAATTCTTTAAATTCCTTCTTTCCTCCCTCCCTTCCTCTCTCCCTCCCTCCCTCCCTCCCTC
>NC_058130.1:203282736-203393690 GCF_016433145.1 Gracilinanus agilis
CTTCCTTCCTTCCTTCCTTCCTTCCTTCCTTCCTTCCTTCCTTCCTTCCTTCCTTCCTTCCTTCCTTCCTTCTTTCCTTCCTTCCTTCCCCCTTACCTTCTGTCTTAGTATCAGTTCTAAGACAGAAGAGCAGCAAGGGATAGGCAATTGGGATTAATTGACTTGCCCAGAGTCATACATCTAGGAAGTGTCTGAAGCCATATTTGAAACCAGGTCCTCCCAGCTCCAGGCCTGGCTTTCTATCCACTGTGTTACCTAGCTGCCCCATATCTTTTCTATCATACTTTGCTTCAGTGGTAACTCTTAGACCATTTTTTGAGCATAGGTTATCATACTTTTCTTATCTACATTCACCTAGTATACTTCATTGCTCTCTGGAGTTCACCTGAAATTTTAATTCCTTGTGTATTCTTTATTTCTTGAGATAGCTAGCGACCTGGTGGATAGAGTTTAGAACATGGAGTCAAGAAGATCTGAGTTCAAATCTGCCCTTAGACACTTACTAGCTGTGGAACCCTGGGCAAGTCATTTAACCTCTTCCTGACTCAGTTTCCTCATCTGTAAAATGGGATAATAGTAGTACTTACCTTCCAGGGTTGTTGTGATGCTAAAATTAAGTAATATTTGTAAAATATTTTGCTTTAGAGTGATATAGAAACACTAGCTGTTCTTATTATTAGACTGTGGTATTCCAAGATTAAAAAAAACCCCAGAGTACTGCCTGGAGAATATTTGTGATGAAAATATGGATCTTTGTGCTGGATTAGCAGCTTGGTTTCATTACAAGCATATATACATTAAAAATATTAAAAACCTTACCTTCTGTCTTAGAATTAATTCTAAGTATTGGTTCCAAGGTAGAAGTGTGGTAAGGGCTAGGCAATTGGAGTTTAGGGACTTGCCCAGGATTACACAGCTAGGAAGTGTCTGAGGCCAGATTTTGAATCTAAGACCTCCCCTCTCTAGGTCTGGCAGCCACTTAGCTGTTCACTATACATTTTTCCAAATGCTACGCAGTCAATTCTCATCCTTCTTCCTATTCAATTCTTTTCATGAGGAGGAAGGGAAGAGAGGAAAGAAGAGAATTAGCATTTGCATATCATCTACCATGTGTGTGGCACTGTGTTAAGCACTTGAAAAATATCTCATTTTATCCTCACAATATCCCTGGCAGGTAGGTATTATTGCTTCCATTTTGTAGTTGAAGAAACTGAGTCAAACGGGGCTAAGTGACTTGTCCAGGTCACACAGCTAGTCTCAGGTCTCAAACAAGAGGGATCAAGTCTTCCTGACTCCAGGCCCAGTGCGCTATCCATGGTACCACCTAACTCTTCTCCAACTCAATGTCCTCCTCTCATATATGTGTCCTGGGGAAGACTACCTCAATGGACTGGCCATGCCATGGCCTATACAATAACTATTGCTGAAAGAGTGTTGAATTTTTTTAACTCTTACCTTCCATCTTGGAATCAATAGTGTGTATTGATTCTAAGACAGAAGAGTAGTAAGGGCTAGGCAATGGGGGTTAAGTGACTTGCTCAGAGTCATATAGCTAGAAAGTATCTGAGGCTAGATTTGAACCCAGGACCTCCCATCTCTGGGCCTGACTCTCAATCCACTGAGCCACCCAGCTGCCCCCATGAGTGTTGAATTGTTGAGCGAGGACCAGAATTTCTGGCTGGATTGACTATTTCTAAGTAATGGATGCTAGCAAGTTGGGCACTTAAGAATCCAGGGGTGTCTACACACTTGTATTATTTATTTCTCATAGACTACACTCCTTAGATTGGATGCCACCATAATAATGCTCATAGGAAGCCTCACCACCAGGAAACTCATCAAGCTGCAATATTACATCATCCTTGGAACTCGCAGTACCTTCTGTACTCTATCCCCTGTGCCATCTAGCTGTTTCTCCTCCCTTCATCTTACTGGAACTCTTGCAGTAGCCTCTAGTGGAGCATCCAGGGGGCTTGCTATTCTTCCATTTTAGAATGGATACTAAGATAGAATGTAAGGGTTTAAGAAAAAGAGAGACAGTTAGGTGTCCAAGTGGATGGAATACTGGACTTGTAATCAAGAAGACCAGAGTTCAAATCTGGCCTCAGACACTTACTAGCTGTGTGACCCTGGGCAAGTCACTTAACCTCTGATTGTATCAATTGCCTCTTCTATAAAATACTGCCCAATATAGATGTTAGCTATTATTATTATTTATGCTTAATGAAATTATTTCAGACTCTGAAAGGCCTGGTTTTAAGTTATAGATCTACTACTTGTCACTTTTAACTGTATGATAAGTCACAAGCTCTCTGTGCCTCAGTTTATGCATTTGCAAAGTGGAATAATAATTCTAGTACAACCTGCCTTGTTGTTGTTGTTTTTAAAAACACTTACCTTCTGCCTTAGAATCAGTACTAGGTATTGGTTACAAGGCAGAAGAGTGGTAAAGGCTAGGTAATGGGGGTGAAGTGACTTGCCCAGAGTCACACTGCTAGAAAGCGTCTGAGGCCTGATTTGAACCCAGGACATCCTGTCTCTGGGCCTGGCTCTCAATCCACTGAGCCACCCAGCTGCCCCCTCAACCTGCCTTGTGGTTGTAATAACTCAGGGATGGTGGCACAGGCTTTCCCTCATGCCTGGAATGCTCTCACTCTTCACCTTTACTTCTTGGCATCCTTAGCTCCCATGCTTCCTCCTAGATGAGATCTTTTTTTAATCTCCTCAGTCATTAGTGCTGCTCCCCATCTTTGGAATTATCCTTTATATATTTTCTATTTCTGTATCTGTGATCATATAGGAGAATGGTAGCTCCTTGAGGGCAGGAATAGTTTCATTTCTGCCTTTTTTTATCTCTAGTGTTTAGTCATAGTGCCAGGTATGCTGAAGGTGCAATAATAAGTGCTTATTGAATTGAACTAAAACAAAGTTATTATTCTGGAGCCTCCTCATATCCAAACAAACTCTTTCTAATTATCTTCTCTTTATTCATGAGGATTGGGAAGTCAAAATGGACCAGGTATAGAAATGTCAGAGTAGGTTGGACAGTGAGGAGAGGTTTCATAGAAGACATAAAATCCTTGATGGAGCTGAAAGGAGCCTCAGAGACCAACCAGTCTAACCTCCCCATTTTACAGACAATAAAATGGAGACTTAAGAAAGTTAAGTTAGGTGACATCAGAAATACGCATGGGGGGGGGGATTTGAATCTACTTCCTCTGACTAGAGCTAGTGTTCCTTCCTCTTGGTCTGGCCCAAGAGAGATGGTTAACATTTGGAGGTGGAGAAAAGGTCATTCTGTAGTCAGAAGGCCTGGATTTGAATCCGGACTTGGCCATTGGGTGACCTTGGGTGACCTTGGGTAAATGATTTCATCTCTTTGACTGGGTTTCAGTTTTCTCATCTGTAAAACAAGAGGTCTGGACCAAATGATCTCTGGCCGCTTTTCTGCATTGCTAGAACCTGCGTTTGTAGGAGTAGAAGCTACAGGTGGGGAGAGAGGAGAGGAGAAGAGAGAGAAATTATCATACCAGAGTCTCCAGAAAATGTCTCCAGGATCCTTTGCTATATGCCCATATGAATTTGCTCTCGACCCTTCCCAATTGTCTCTATTTTAGGAAAGATCTGGGATTTCCTGATGGGAATTTTAGCCCTGGGAAGGCATGAGTCAAGTGGGCAAACTCATAACAATATCAGGAATTCACATTTACTTAGTGCTTTGCAGTTTTCAGGGTACACTTCCTTACAAAATTTCATTCAATTCTCACATTAGCCCTGTGAGGTTTGGTGGGCAGGGATCATCTATCTCCATTTTTACAGATGAAGAAACTGAGGTCTTGAGAAGAGGAAGTGACTTTGCCCAAGGTCATACAGTCAGTCAGTCCAAAGGCTCTCTCTACCACGCTGTCTTTATCTGGTATGTGAATGGATGGATTTTTGCCTGAACTGAGCCAGGATTCTGAGCCTTCAGGGTGAGGGAGAATGGAAGGCTCCCCTGTGGCCTCCCTGGCCCCCAGTCCTGGGGATAGTGACCCTCTTGTCGCCCTGGTGGCGCTCGGTGCAGCCAATCCTTGATCTATTCTAGTACTGACCTGAGAGAACCAGGTGTCTTTCCCTGGCCCTCCCTGGCTGGGGCGCAATCAATCACGAAGAAAATGTCAGGAACAATTAGTAGGAACCAGTGGCATTAACTTTATCGGCGATGATACATCTTTTTTAATGAAGCAGCTTCACCAGAAAGTGCTGACAGAGAATGTCTTTCTCCTCTACTTCACCAGGGCCTGCATTTTTCATTCAGGGAAATTAGATCCTCTGCTTTCTCATCCCTCTCTCTTCCTTACCGCCCTCCTCACCACTAACAACAAGTGGCAGGGCATCTTTTGGCAGCCATAGTTGGGTTCTCTGGAGCCTCTGTCCAGCTTCTGATTCTACATTTACCTGATTATTGAATTGGGAGGTAGGGAGCTTGGACCCCAGTTCCAGCTCTACCATTTACTTACTCTGGCCTTGAGGAAACTATTCCCTCTCTGTAGGCCTGCAAAATGGGTGACTAATCTTTCTTTTTTTTTTTCTCTTAAAACCCTTATTTTCTGTTTTTATGACAACTCTAAGACAGAGGGGTGAGGGCTAGGCAAGTGGGGTTAAGTGACTTGCCTACAGTCACACAGCTAAGAAGTGTCTGAGGCCAGATTTGGACCCTAGACCTCCCATTTCCAGACTTGGCTCTATCTACTATGCTACCTAGCTGCTCCTTTCCATATATGTATTTTTTTAAATTTTTGTCTAAAATATTTCTCCATGCTTATATGATTCATGATGATGTCCCCCACCCTGCTCTCTTTTCCCCCCTCCCAAAGCTGACAAGCAGTTCTATTGGGTTATGTGTGTATCATTGTTCAAAACCCATATCCGTGTTATTCATATCTGCAGTAGAGCAATCCTTTAACATCAAAACCTCAGTCACATTCCTTTCACATTACATGATCAGGCATATATTTTTCTTCTGTGTTTCTGCTCCCACAGTTCTTCCTCTGGATGTGGATAGCATTCTTTCTCATAGGTCCCAAATGTCCTGGATCATTGCATTGCTGCTAGTAGAGAAGTCCATTACATTTGATGGTGCCACAGTGTATTAGTCTCTGTGTACAATGTTCTCCTGGTTCTGCTACTTTCACTCTGCATCAATTCCTGGAGGTCATTCCGGTTCACATGGAATTCCTCCAGTTCATTATTCCTTTCAACATAATAGTATTCCACCACCAACAGATGCTGCAATTTGTTCATCCTTTCCCCAATCAATGGACACCCTCTCATTTTCCAATTTTTTGCCACCACAAAGAGTGCGGCTATCAATATTTTTGTACAAGTCTTTTTCCTTATTATCTCTTTGGGGTACAAACCCAGCAGTGGTATGGCTGGATCAAAGGGCAGACAGTCTTTTAAAACCCTTTGGGCATAGTTCCAAATTGTCCTCCAGAATGGTTGGACCAATTCACAACTCCACCAACAGTGTATTGGTGTTCCAATTTCCCTTTCCATATATATTTTTAAAAAACCCTACCTTACTTAAATCCAACTCATGATGTCATCGGTCCTCTTCAAAAGCAAAGAACAAATGACAACTATTCTAAAGCTCTGTGAACTCCTGAGTCAGCCAACAAAGTCCCTCAAGTGTTCTTCATTCAGCATTTTCGTTCAGTCTATTCAGGACACAAGCTCTGGTGGAAAAGGGGACCTTAGGCAAAGTTGGGCTTGTCATAGATTATAGTATCATAAGCTTTAAGGTCCCAAAGGGTACCTTAACATGAGGATGGCCAAGGCCAGGTTGCAACTTCCTTGTGGGCAGACAACAGACTTTCAGAGGAAACTAGTAATAGACAACCTTGTTACTGGGAGGAACTTTAATTTCAGTCCAATCATGTGTGTGTGTGTGTGTATGTGTGTGTGTCTATGGGTGTAATTTGAGATTTGGGACAGGGAAACAATCCTACTCCAGGAAAGAAGGACATGCTCAAAGCTTAGATTCAAAAAGAATAAGCAAAATGTCAAGGACAAACCCACAATTCTGTAGACAATCTATTCTGAGACTTATGTAGGGAGTAAAATGAGTGGAATAAGGCCAGAGAACATTGGAACATTGTGAACTGTTAGTTGTCAGGGAAGGACAGTTTCAAGTTAGGATTTGGTTGCCCCCAACTACTTGTATGACCTTGGGGAAGGCACTTAGCCCCTCTGAGCCTCAGTTTCCTCATCTGTAGAACTGAGGGATTGAAAGAGATAATCTGAGGACCCTTCCAGCTCTAGACCTAAGATCCTAAGATATTAGCCAGAGATAGGCTTCTTTTTTTGTGGTGCTCTGCTATCCATGCCCCTTTCTCCATTAGCTATGTCCATGGGGCTATGGGGCTTGATCCTGGTCTTCTGATTATACATCCAGTACCCTCCCCACAATTCCACACCACTTTTCTGAGGTCGCTTCCAGTTTTGTATGCTTCATCCCATGATAAGATCTGTTGGGGATACAGAAAGAGAAATGATACTTGTCCTCAAGGAGCTAAGTCAATTTGGAGGGACGATAAGTTCAAATATGTGTTGTGATGAGAACACTGCTGTTTCTTTTCAGAACAGGAATGCCCCTTTCCCTTTAACTTTTAAGTTCCTGCTGGGAGGCATCATTGGAATCCACCAGATCCTTCTCATTTCCCTTTCCCTCTCCATCATCCCCTTCTGAGAATCTTCCAAGAAGCAGCCTGGAATGATTTTCATAATCTGTTTTAGTGGCCCTGGAAGAAAATGGGATATGGAAAGAAAAATGGAGAGAGAGTGAGAGTGATCTTTTGAAACCCAAGAATCAGTGGAAAGTCAAGGCATAATAGGAGGCACTCAGCCCAGGTACTGGAGGAGGGAGAAAGCAAATGAGAGAGAGAGGGATCCAGTGTGAGCCATCTGAAACTAATTCAGGTGGGGTTGGGGAAGAATATTTGTGAATATTTGAAGAGATCTTTTGTGTGGCAAGTATAACTGAGTCCTAGATGGCAAAAAACAAACAAACAAACAAAAAAGCCAGGTTTTAAATGCTGGCAGTACTCTTAGCTGGAGGTATTAAGTATATTCCAGTAATATTTCTATTGTTAACGATTTAGGAACAGGTCCCTTGGAGAGGAGCTAATGAATAAGTACCACCTGCTGCAGAGCAGTTTAACTACAGGGATTATGGAAGCAGAGCTGAATGGGCAAGAGAGAGGAGAAGTAGGGGCTGTAGTGTATGGTGATAGAAATGAAAGCAAGGGAACCTGGGATGGGGAATGTTGTAAAATAGAGTTATAGATTAAGGATTAGAAGCAAGGATCAAAGGAGACCTATTGGTGAAAGAGCAGACAGACGAATGGGCTTCAGAAGGAAACTCCAGTTTTGGACCTTATTGGTGGTGTCACACATAACAGTATTGAAAGTAATAGAGATTATAGTTTTCTGAAAGAGAGTAGCTTAGATCACTTTGGACTTGAAGTAGGTTTCAATTCTTTATGGGCCTGGATGTAAGTCTTTTCGGTATCCTATAATTTATAAGGATAACTGTTTAATATTTTGAGACTTGTGAACCTGAGTGCTTGTAAGGGAAGCTGGCAGCTGTCCTTGGAAGTGTGACAAACACTGAAGTTGTCAGGTTCTGAGTTGGGCCAACAATCTGGAGAACTGAGAGGTCTCCAAAGGGAACTTGAGTCTCTCATATCAAGAAGATTTCAGAAGAAGGATCTTAGAAATAAAAGAGAAAAGAAATGGTATCTCTCCATATTTGTGAAGATCAGATTGTCTTGATTTGTTTCTCATTTCTAAAATAAGTGATCTTCCCAAAGTAACTCAAAAGGTTAAAGCAGAAAGAGAGCAATTGGCCTTGGAATTATGGAAAAACCTTAGATTCGAGTCCCATCTTTGCTACTTACTCGCTAGGTGCCCATAAGCAAGGTACTTCCCCCTTTAAGGACCAAGTTTCTTCATTGGTAAAATGGAGAGTTGGATAAGATTCTTCTTTGAGGTTCCCAGAAGGCATTCTGCATCTCTCCATGAATTTCCCATCAATGGGTCCCTAAAGAACAGATTTTGGTTTAGAATTGTGGAAAACCAGGGGGCTCAAGGTATCCCTTTAAAAACAACAACACAACCATCTTTGTTCCCCCACCTCCTCCATATATATCTATACACCCCAGCTTTCCTATCTACATTTAATATAAAACGGGAAGATCTATTTCCGGGACAGCTATTTATAACTAAATCAAGGGGCCTGTTTCAATGTCTACGTGTGCAAGGCCTGTGTTTGCTAAGTCACTATGCAGGAGGGGAGGGGAGTTTAAGAAAGAGGGGCCCAGCCAGATGCACTGAAATATTTAATGAATCTTAAAAAAAAAAGACAACTCTAGGAGGAGGCATATTTTGTTGAAAAAATGCCAAGAGAATGGAAGGCAGAGCCATATTTATTTTTATTTTGCTAGACTGACCGACCCACGCTTTGTCTCAGCCCATCCCTCTCCTCTGGGCTGTGCCTAGGCCGGAGCCTCAGAGTGGGGAGATTTTCTCCAATGCTGGCATTTCGAAAGGCACAAGCTCATTGCAAATCTCCGAGATGTGTGTGTGTGTGTGTGTGTGTGTGTGTGTGTGTGTGTGTGTGTGTGTGTGTGTGTGTTTTATCTTCTGACTTGTTTGTTTTTGTTTTTGAGCTGCAATGAAAAGTGAGAGATGAAGCATCAATCTATGATTCCTTTTTATCTAGGGAGAAGAGTTTTAATTAGAGATGGGGACTGACAACATTGTTGCTTTGTGTTTTTACCCTTTTCCTTGAGACGAGGCCCTATCAGAGCAGATTGGATTCCAAGAATGAAGAATCTAAGGGTTCATGTGTCAAATCACAGGATCATGAGCTCATGGATTTAGATCTGGAAGGGGCCTTCGAGGTCATCTAGCCAAACACCCCTCATTCTAGCTGCCCAGAGGTTGAGCTACCCAAGGTTACATAAATGTGCCGCTAAGCATGCTTTGGGGCATTCCCCTCTTTCCCTGATGAATCAGGGTCTCCAGAGCTTGCCTGCATCTCTTCCTCATTGTTCTCCCAGCAAGGGTGAGAAGCGATTCTCTAATGCCATCACATCAAGCCCCTGCTAGTGTGTTTCCCCTCAGGATGTCCAGTTACGAAGAAATGAGCTAGCCAGCCTTGTTGTCTTTTAGAAAAGGACCGTTTGCTTACATGGCACAGTAGGCACAGCTGGTATAAAGCCTCTCCCTCCATACCTCTGCCACACTCTCACAAGGGCAGGATGGAGTCCAGGAGAAAATAGGTTCAAACTCAGCATGTACATGTGGCCATGGGGTAATGCCAATCAATGCCAGGCACTGGACACTTTTTTCTCTCGTTCATCGGGAGATGCTCCTCCGTAAGCACAGTGAATCTATATCCACTATGCTTAAGCCTCTTAACATCGATGCTGCTGCCAGCCAATCTCGGACTGCCTTTTAGAGCCTCGATGGGAATATAAGGAGCCCAGTATCCTCCAGACCCATTGAAGCTAGAAGGTCCAGTGACAATCAGAGACAGGGGAGAAAGAGATCTGGCTGAAGCTGAGGTTGAGGCTTCTACCTCTGTCTGGGGGCAGTTTCTCTTCATGGATATGCTAGAAAGCCACATGCTTCCATTTCTTCAAGGTAGCTTGGTGGTTCAGTGGATAGAGGGCTGGACCTGGAGTCAGGAAGACCGGAGTTCAAATGTGGTTTTAGATCTTACTAGCTATGTTTCTTACTAGCTTAGTTTCCTCAACTTTAAAATGGGGATAATAATCTTACCAACCTCTCAGGGTTGTTGATAGTAAAATAAAAATAGTAAATAAAATAAATAGTATATAAATATATACTATAAATATAGTAAAGTAAAATAAAAATAGTAAAATACTCTGTATAAAGCACTTAACTTAGCATAATGCCTGGTACATAGGAGGTGCTTAATAAATGGTTCTTTCCTTCCTCCTCAGTTTAGCTAAATCTTTATAGATTTCTGTAGAGAGGGAGTAATGTATTTAGATAAAGGAGAGGGAGTAAAGTATTTATATAGTTTTTATAGAGAGTGAAAGAGAAGTCTACTTCAAAAAGGAGATAGATTTAATGGGAAGGACCTAGATGGATTAGAATTGAAAAAACCCAACTAGGAACTCCCAGGGTTAAAGCATAACCCCATTGCAATTATAGAAAAAACAAGTTTTATTGAGGTTAGGGAAATGGTAGATAAGGTCCTAAATCTATACAGCTCTAACTCCTCCCACTAATCTACACTTCCCTCATGGGAATGCCCTTCTTGGCTTCTCAAGCCCACTCCCTGATCTTATCTAGACCCCCAAACTATCTGACTACCTACATATCACAGATTGACTTTAAAAGGCTGAGGATGCAGGACTCACAGATGTACTGAGTCCTTACCCAAAGTCTGGCCTTGGCTTTCTAGGTGAACCCAAAGTCTCAGGTTTACTTTAACCAAGTTTTCTCTGCCAGGTTGATTTCAGGACTTCAGGGAAAGGCAGGCAGGCCTCCTCCAAGGCAATTCTCCAACCTAGGAATTTCCCAATATTCCCACAAGATTAGTCTTTTCCTAGGAGATGCCAGAGCAAAGATCCTTCCTACCAGCTCAGAGGAAAGCCAGATTAGGAGTGACAGTAAATTCCAGTAAAACTCACAAGATCCTCCTCTCCTTCCAGAATTTTCTCCCAGGGCTTGTGTCTAAATTTTCCTCCTTTCCTAGTAAAGACAATCCATGCATTTTTCCCTATCCCTTATCACTTATCCTTACAAGAGGAAGTAATGAAATTCCTTAGGAGTGCTTAGATAGTACAGTGGATGGAGTGCCAGGTCTAGAGAGAGGAAGACCTGAATTCAAATCAAGACTCAGATACTTATTACTTATATGACCCTGTGTGAGTCACTTAATTGTGTTTGCCTCAGTTTCCTCATCTGTAAAATGAGCAGGAAAAAGAAATTGCAAATCATCCCAGTGTCTTTGCCAAGAAAACCCCAAATGAGGTCATAAAGAGTTGAAAAACAACAACAAATGAAATTCCTCAACCAATGGGAACATTCTACCAATCTAGAGTGATTTCACTTCATCCATTGGCTTTTGAAGACTTTTCACACTTAATTAAGGTTTAAAATATTTTTATTACTACTTTCCAAAAAATTAACAAAAATCTGGAGTTTCCCCTTCCCATCTCTCTTGACCCAGTTGAGGGGAAAAAAAGAATAGAAAAAGAGAACTCTTGTAACAAATATTCATAGTCAAGTGAAACAAATTTCCACATTACCCATATCCAAAAAACATATGTCCAATTCTCCACCCTCAGTCCGTTTCCTCTTTGTCAGGAGTGAGTAGCATGTTTCATCATAGCTCCTCTATAATCATGAGTGGTTATTGCATTCATCAGAGACCAGACCTTTCCAAAATGTTTTTTTTGCAATGTTGTCATTATTGTATTAATTGTTTTTTGAAGATATGACAATATTTTTATTTATTTATTTTATTTTATAATAAAAGATTTTTCCATGGTTACATGATTCATGTTCTTACTCTTCCCCCTAACCCCCATAGCACGCATTTCCACTGGTTTTTACATGTGTCATCAATCAAGACCTATTTCCATAATGTTGATAGTTTTTGAATGTTGTTTCTCTACCAGCTACTAAAAGACTCCTTAGATTTCTTTAAAACTATCCCCTCATCATTTTTTATGGCACAATAGTATCCAAGTGTTGGGCCTGGAGTCACAGAGACTCTTCTTGCATTCAAATCTAGCCTCAGAGTGTGTGACCTTGGACAAGTCATTTCACCCTGTTTGCCTCCGTTTCTCATCTATAAAATGAACAGGAGAAGGAAATGGCAAATCATTCCAGTATCTTTGCCAAGAAAACCCCAAATGGGGTCACAAAGAGGTGGACATGACTGAACAACAACAATTCTGTTATATTCAGAGATTGGGCTGCCTAAGGAAAGTCAAATTAACTCCTGAGTCAGAAAAACTAAACAGATCTAGCTACAACTTTTTCTTTGTCACATGAGAAATCTTATAAAGTGACAGTGGTCAGGAAATGTTTGTTAAGTAAAAACAAAACACAACGCTAAAACTTTTAAAGGGTACAAGGCCATACCTTAGGCCTGGCCCCAATCTCTCCATCCTGATTTTCTAGTTGGGAGTCAATATAGTTGACCAAAGTCAATATAGCAAACAAGGTCTTTGGGGGCCAAAGACATTAAAGAAAAGGAAGAAGTGACCAACCAGACTGCAAGCTTCTATGTGATCGTTTTCATTGGCTCATGAAATTTAGGGCTGAAAAGGGGCTTTTGTGATGCTTTCTAGTCCATCCTTCTCATTTTATAGAGAAAGAAACTGAAGCTTAGAAATGGAAAATGACTTGCCCAAGGCCATGCAGATAGTTCTTTGCAGTCAAACCTATGAATGAAAATTAATCAAGCAACAAATGTTGGTTGTTCTGAAACAGCCTGGTATTGTGGAAAGAGCTGTCTTTCTTCATTTGCCATGGGGGATTTTTTTTCATTTGCTGGGGATGCAGTGGGGGAGAGGGAAGAAGGAATGAGGGGCTCCAGGCCTAACCTCTTTCCTCTCCATATTATATATGACTGCTCCCCCTTGCCAGTCACAGACTGGCGACATATAGCATACACTCCTATTCTTGATGCTGAAGTCTCCTACTAAGCCAATCCCCCCTGGGAGAAATGAAGGTGGAATGGTATCAGGAATTTCCCCTTTTTTTATTTTCCTGGGAAGACTGAATTATTTGTGGGGGAGAGGGAAGGGAGAAAGGACCCCTTACCTTGACCCACAGCAGATCAGAGAAGAGAAAAACTCCAAAGGGNTATACTATAAATATAGTAAAGTAAAATAAAAATAGTAAAATACTCTGTATAAAGCACTTAACTTAGCATAATGCCTGGTACATAGGAGGTGCTTAATAAATGGTTCTTTCCTTCCTCCTCAGTTTAGCTAAATCTTTATAGATTTCTGTAGAGAGGGAGTAATGTATTTAGATAAAGGAGAGGGAGTAAAGTATTTATATAGTTTTTATAGAGAGTGAAAGAGAAGTCTACTTCAAAAAGGAGATAGATTTAATGGGAAGGACCTAGATGGATTAGAATTGAAAAAACCCAACTAGGAACTCCCAGGGTTAAAGCATAACCCCATTGCAATTATAGAAAAAACAAGTTTTATTGAGGTTAGGGAAATGGTAGATAAGGTCCTAAATCTATACAGCTCTAACTCCTCCCACTAATCTACACTTCCCTCATGGGAATGCCCTTCTTGGCTTCTCAAGCCCACTCCCTGATCTTATCTAGACCCCCAAACTATCTGACTACCTACATATCACAGATTGACTTTAAAAGGCTGAGGATGCAGGACTCACAGATGTACTGAGTCCTTACCCAAAGTCTGGCCTTGGCTTTCTAGGTGAACCCAAAGTCTCAGGTTTACTTTAACCAAGTTTTCTCTGCCAGGTTGATTTCAGGACTTCAGGGAAAGGCAGGCAGGCCTCCTCCAAGGCAATTCTCCAACCTAGGAATTTCCCAATATTCCCACAAGATTAGTCTTTTCCTAGGAGATGCCAGAGCAAAGATCCTTCCTACCAGCTCAGAGGAAAGCCAGATTAGGAGTGACAGTAAATTCCAGTAAAACTCACAAGATCCTCCTCTCCTTCCAGAATTTTCTCCCAGGGCTTGTGTCTAAATTTTCCTCCTTTCCTAGTAAAGACAATCCATGCATTTTTCCCTATCCCTTATCACTTATCCTTACAAGAGGAAGTAATGAAATTCCTTAGGAGTGCTTAGATAGTACAGTGGATGGAGTGCCAGGTCTAGAGAGAGGAAGACCTGAATTCAAATCAAGACTCAGATACTTATTACTTATATGACCCTGTGTGAGTCACTTAATTGTGTTTGCCTCAGTTTCCTCATCTGTAAAATGAGCAGGAAAAAGAAATTGCAAATCATCCCAGTGTCTTTGCCAAGAAAACCCCAAATGAGGTCATAAAGAGTTGAAAAACAACAACAAATGAAATTCCTCAACCAATGGGAACATTCTACCAATCTAGAGTGATTTCACTTCATCCATTGGCTTTTGAAGACTTTTCACACTTAATTAAGGTTTAAAATATTTTTATTACTACTTTCCAAAAAATTAACAAAAATCTGGAGTTTCCCCTTCCCATCTCTCTTGACCCAGTTGAGGGGAAAAAAAGAATAGAAAAAGAGAACTCTTGTAACAAATATTCATAGTCAAGTGAAACAAATTTCCACATTACCCATATCCAAAAAACATATGTCCAATTCTCCACCCTCAGTCCGTTTCCTCTTTGTCAGGAGTGAGTAGCATGTTTCATCATAGCTCCTCTATAATCATGAGTGGTTATTGCATTCATCAGAGACCAGACCTTTCCAAAATGTTTTTTTTGCAATGTTGTCATTATTGTATTAATTGTTTTTTGAAGATATGACAATATTTTTATTTATTTATTTTATTTTATAATAAAAGATTTTTCCATGGTTACATGATTCATGTTCTTACTCTTCCCCCTAACCCCCATAGCACGCATTTCCACTGGTTTTTACATGTGTCATCAATCAAGACCTATTTCCATAATGTTGATAGTTTTTGAATGTTGTTTCTCTACCAGCTACTAAAAGACTCCTTAGATTTCTTTAAAACTATCCCCTCATCATTTTTTATGGCACAATAGTATCCAAGTGTTGGGCCTGGAGTCACAGAGACTCTTCTTGCATTCAAATCTAGCCTCAGAGTGTGTGACCTTGGACAAGTCATTTCACCCTGTTTGCCTCCGTTTCTCATCTATAAAATGAACAGGAGAAGGAAATGGCAAATCATTCCAGTATCTTTGCCAAGAAAACCCCAAATGGGGTCACAAAGAGGTGGACATGACTGAACAACAACAATTCTGTTATATTCAGAGATTGGGCTGCCTAAGGAAAGTCAAATTAACTCCTGAGTCAGAAAAACTAAACAGATCTAGCTACAACTTTTTCTTTGTCACATGAGAAATCTTATAAAGTGACAGTGGTCAGGAAATGTTTGTTAAGTAAAAACAAAACACAACGCTAAAACTTTTAAAGGGTACAAGGCCATACCTTAGGCCTGGCCCCAATCTCTCCATCCTGATTTTCTAGTTGGGAGTCAATATAGTTGACCAAAGTCAATATAGCAAACAAGGTCTTTGGGGGCCAAAGACATTAAAGAAAAGGAAGAAGTGACCAACCAGACTGCAAGCTTCTATGTGATCGTTTTCATTGGCTCATGAAATTTAGGGCTGAAAAGGGGCTTTTGTGATGCTTTCTAGTCCATCCTTCTCATTTTATAGAGAAAGAAACTGAAGCTTAGAAATGGAAAATGACTTGCCCAAGGCCATGCAGATAGTTCTTTGCAGTCAAACCTATGAATGAAAATTAATCAAGCAACAAATGTTGGTTGTTCTGAAACAGCCTGGTATTGTGGAAAGAGCTGTCTTTCTTCATTTGCCATGGGGGATTTTTTTTCATTTGCTGGGGATGCAGTGGGGGAGAGGGAAGAAGGAATGAGGGGCTCCAGGCCTAACCTCTTTCCTCTCCATATTATATATGACTGCTCCCCCTTGCCAGTCACAGACTGGCGACATATAGCATACACTCCTATTCTTGATGCTGAAGTCTCCTACTAAGCCAATCCCCCCTGGGAGAAATGAAGGTGGAATGGTATCAGGAATTTCCCCTTTTTTTATTTTCCTGGGAAGACTGAATTATTTGTGGGGGAGAGGGAAGGGAGAAAGGACCCCTTACCTTGACCCACAGCAGATCAGAGAAGAGAAAAACTCCAAAGGGAAGGAGCAGAGACTTGGCTAAGGATAAGGGACTTGGGGCGCCTTCAGACCAGCCAGTGCTGAATAATGTATACCCTGCCTCCTGGGTGGCATTGATGGAGGAGTTGTTTCTTTGCCCCCACGCTGGGCTCCCCAGGCTGCCTGAGCCTGCACTCAGGCTACTCCTTAGAGGAAGCCCTCCCCACCTGCTTCCTGTCCCCAGGACCATTTCCTGTACTCAAATTTCATAGAATTGCCGAGGAACCTAGGACACCATTTAGCCCAATGCTCTGATGTAGAAATATTCCTTTTTCAGTGGAGTAGTGAACTCATGGGTCCTCTCTCTGCCCACTATTGGCACCTTCTCATCTTGTGAGTTTTTTGTCCATATATTTCTACAAATCATATTCACCCATAGGGCCAGAGGTCTCTCTTGAATTCTTTGAATATTTCAAATATACCAAATGTAACATTTCACACATTGAGAAAACTCATTGCTGAGAGGGAAATCCACTTGCTTAAAGTCACATAAGTCAACGATGCAGCATCGACTAGAACTCCCAGCAGTCCCTACTCCCAGCCTAGGGCCCTTCCCACTGGATGCTCTACTCTGGAAAGGTGGAGAGGGCAGAAGTAAAGGAACTGGAGAGGCTGATCCTGGTTAGGGATAGGGAGAGAAAAACCCTGGGGAAAGCTGAGTCATAAAGGACTACTTCCCCTATGCTACAATGGAAAGAATTCTGGAATGGGAGCTGGGAGTCATACTACAAACAAGCTCTGTGACCTTGGCCAAGACGCTTACCTTTCTGATTCCTCGGATTCTCTTTTGTAAAAGAATTGGGGTGACCTAGATAATCTCTTAAGGTCTTTCCAGCTCTGATTATTGTAGGTACAATTGATTTTGAGTCCCCCTTCCAAATTCCCATTCTTGGTTCCAGCTGACAAATAATCCTGGTAAACATTAGTTGATGACCTACTGTGAGCTGAGAACTGGATGAGGTCTGACTCTTCCCTGGGAGACTTGAATTTTATTTTTTATTTAAAAAATTTTTTTCAAGTGAAATCAATAAACATTTATTGATTAAGCACTTTCTTTGTGCCAGACACTGTGCTAAACACAGTAGTACAAAGACATGCAAAAGATCAATAGCCCTTGCCTTCAAAGACCTTACTTTCTTTTTTTTCAAAATATTTTTGAATATTTTCCCATAGTTATATATTTCATGTTCTTTCTTTCTCCCCTATATCCCCCCATCTCCCATAGCCAAAACACAATTCCACTGGTTTGTTACATGTATCATTGATTAAAACCTAATTCCATATTATTGATAGTTGGACTAGAGTTATTGTTTAGCATCTACATCCCCAATAATATCCCCATCAATCCATGTGTTCAAGCCGTTGTTTTTCTTCTGTGTGTCTACTTTCACAGTTCTTCCTCTAAATGTGGCTAGTTTTCTTTCTCATAAGTCCCTCAGCATTGCTCTGGATTCTTGCACTGCTGCTAGTAGAGAAGTCCTTTATGTTCTATTGTACCACAATGTATCAGTCTCTGTGTACAATGTTCTTCTGGATCTGCTCCTTTCACTCTGCATCAATTTCATAGGTCATTCCAGTTCACATGGAATTCCTCCAGTTTATTATTCCTTTGAGTACAATAGTATTCCATCACCAGCATATACCACAATTTGTTCAGCCATTCCCCAATTGAAGGGCATACCCTCCTTTTCCAGTTTTTTGCCACCACAAAAAGCGCAGCTATAAATATTTTCGTACAAGTCTGTTTATTTATGATCTCTTTGGGGTACAAACCCAGCAATGGTATGGCTGGATCAAAGGGCAGATAGTCTTTTAAAGCCCTTTGATCTATGCATATGATCTTGAAGCATGCTATGCTCACTGAGCCTAGCACAGAAATGGCCACATGGCAGACATTCAGTTTCAAATTGCCACCCAGAAAGGTTGGATCAATTTACAACTCCACCAGCAATGCATTAATGTCCCAATTTTGCCACATCCCCTCCAACATTCACCACTTTCCTTTGCTGTCATGTTGGATATTTGGCTAGGTGTGAGGTGGTACCTCAGAGTTGTTTTGATTTGCATTTCTCTAATTATAAGAGATTTATTTTTTTTAAACCCTTAACTTCTGTGTATTGGCTCCTTGGTGGAAGAGTGGTAAGTGTGGGCAATGGGGGTCAAGTGACTTGCCCAGGGTCACACAGCTGGGAAGTGTCTGAGGCTGGATTTGAACCTAGGACTATCCATCTCTAGGCCTGACTCTCAATCCACTGAGCTACCCAGCTGCCCCCTAATTATAAGAGATTTAGAACATTTTTTCATGTGTTTGTTCAGTTTTGATTTCTTTATCTGAAAATTGCCTATTCATGTCCCTTGTTATGAGTAAGACTAGATTAGCTGGTTATTAGGTATTGATTATGTATTGATTAGGAAGTACCTAGCAGGAAGAAGCTGGAGCTGGGAATTCCAGGATGGAATGAGGGAGGAGGAAGTCTGTCTGTGCCCTGAGTGTGGACTCCATTAGTGGCGGGCAAAACTGTTGCCAGCCTGGGAGACCTCAGAGCAAAGGACATCCTGCTTCCTGATTTCCCCTGGGATCCTGTGTGGTGTGTCATCTAGCAAAAGGACAAATCTACAGAGCCAAGAGAGGAGGAGAAGTTTGAAAACTGGAGGACAGTGCTTCAAGCAGAACCCTTACTACTTGGTTCCTGAGACAACTTTAACTCCTGGCATCCAGAGATCATCAGTGGATAGCAGTGAGAATCCCAAAGCCACAAAGTCCTAGCTGTACTCAAGCCTGGCAGGTTCCAGGTTTGAGGCAGAAACCCAGAGACTCCATTTACAGCTCCTTGGGCCCTGTTAGTTTAGATCACTTAGATAAGAGTAGAATAAGTCCTCCCATTGCCCTGTAGTTTTATCCTTTAGATTTTAAGTATAGAAATCCTTTCCCACCTTTTAATCTAACATAATTAAAGCTGTTAAGTCCCTTTTACCTTGTTAGCCTGTTACCATACTCTGGTCTAGTGGAAGCTGGGTGACAGTCAAGATCAACTGCCATTCCTGTGGAAATCCAGTAAACTCTGGTCTCTTCACCGTGGTCCAGTCTCTCATAAATCCTAGAGTGTGTTCCCACAAACCACTTAGTTTATTGTAATATCCCTGGTGACCCCATTACCTTACTTATATTTTCCTACACCCTTGCCCATTTACCGATTGGGGAATGGCTTGATTTTTTGTACAATTGATTTAGCTCCTTATATATTTAAGTAATTAGACCTTTGTCTGAGTTTTTTGTTATAAAGATTTTTTTCCAATTTGTTGCTTCCCTTCTAATTTTGGTAGCAATGATTTTGTTTGTACAAAACCTTTTTAGTTTAATGTAATCAAAATTATTTATTTTACATTTGTAATTTTTTCTAACTCTTGTTTGGTTTTAAAATCTTTCCTTTTCCAGAGATCTGACAAGTATACTATTCTGTGCTCACCTAATTTACTTATAGTTTCCTTCTTTATATTCAAGTCATTCACCCATTCTGAATTTATCTTGGTATAGTATGTGAGATGTTGATCTAGACCCAGTCTCTCCCAGGTTGTTTTCCAATTTTCCCAGCAGTTTTTGTAAATAGTGCATTTTTGTCCCAAAAGCTGGGTTCTTTGGGTTTATCACAGATTGTCTTGCTGAGGTCACTTACCCCAAGTCTATTCTACTCATCCTCCCTTCTGTTTCTTTGCCAGTACCATATTGTTTTTTTAAACATTTATTAGTATTCATTTTTAACATGGTTACATGATTCATGCTCCTACTTTCCCCTTCACCCCCCGAACTCCCCCCACCCATGGCCGATGCACATTTCCACTGGTTTTAACATGTGTCATTGATCTAGACCTATTTCCATATTGTTGATAGTTGCATTGGTGTGGTAGTTTCGAGTCTACATTCCCCAATCATGTCCACCTCATCCCATGCTTTCAAGCAGTTGTTTTTCTTATATGTTTCCTCTCCTGCAGTTCTTCCTCTGAATGTGGGTAGCATTCTTTACCATAAATCTCTCAGAGCTGTTCTGTGTCATTGCATTGCTGCTAGTAGAGAAGTCCATTACATTCGATTTTACCACAGTATATCAGTCTCTGTGTACAATGTTCTTCTGGCTCTGCTCCTTTCACTCTGCATCAGTTCCTGGAGGTCTTTCCAGTTCACCTGGAACTCCTCCAGTTTATTATTCCTTTGAGCACAATAGTATTTCATCATCAGCATATACCACAATTTGTTCAGTCATTCCCCAATTGAAGGACATACCCTCCTTTTCCACTTCTTTGCCACCACAAAAAGCGCAGCTATAAATATTTTCATATAAATCTGTTTGTTTATGATCTCTTTGGGGTACAAACCCAACAATGGTATGGCTGGATCAAAGGGCAGGCATTTTTTATAGCCCTTTGAGCATAGTTCCAAGTTGCCAGCCAGAATGGTTGGATCAGTTCACAACTCCACCAGCAATGCATTAATGTCCCAATTTTGCCACATCCCCTCCAGCATTCATTGCTCTCCCCTTCTTTCATTTTAGCCAATCTACTAGGTGTGAGGTGATACCTCAGAGTTGTTTTGATTTGCATTTCTCTAATTATTAGAGATTTAGAACACTTTCTCACGTGCTTATTGATACTTTTGATTTCTTTACCTGAAAATTGCCTATTCATGTCTCTTGCCCATTTATCAATTGGGGAATGGCTTGATTTTTTATACAATTGATTTAACTCCTTGTATAGTTGAGTAATTAGACCCCTGTCAGAGTTTTTTGTTATAAAGATTTTTTCCCAATTTGTTGTTTCCCTTCTGATTTTGACTACATTGTTTTTGCTTGTACAAAAGCTTTTTAGTTTAATATAATCAAAACCATTTAATTTACCTTTTGTGATTTTCTCTAACTCTTGCTTGGTTTTAAAATCTTTCCTTTCCCAGAGATATGACAAGTATACTATTTTGTGTTCACTTAACTTGTTTCCCTCTTTATATTGAAGTCATTCACCCATTCTGAATTTATCTTGGTGTAGGGTGTGAGATGTTGATCTAAACCTAATCTCTCCCATATTGTTTTCCAAATTTCCCAGCAGTTTTTGTCAAATAGTGGATTCATGTCCCAAAAGTTGGGCTCTTTGGGTTTATCATACACTGTCTTGCTGATGTCATTTACCCCAAGTCTATTCCACTGATCCTCCTTTCTGTCTCTTAGCCAGTACCATATTGTTTTGATGACTGCTGCTTTATAGTATAGTTTAATATCTGGTACTGCTAGGCCCCCTTCCTTCACATTTCTTTTTCATTATTTCTCTTGATATTCTTGATCTTTTGTTATTCCAAATGAAATTTTTTATAGTTTTTCCTAATTCAGTAAAGAAGTTTTTTGGTAGTTTGATAGGTATGGCGCTAAATAGGTAAATTAATTTGGGTAGAATGGTCATTTTTATTATGTTAGCTCGTCCTACCCATGAGCAATTAATGGCTTTCCAATTGTTGAGATCCAGTTTTATTTGTTTGGAAAGTGTTTTGTAGTTGTGTTCGTATAATTGCTGTGTTTGTTTTGGTAGATAGATTCCCAAGTATTTTATATTGTCTGGGGTGATTTTAACTGGTGTTTCTCTTTCTACCTCTTGCTGCTCTAAGGTGTTGGAAATGTATAGAAATGCTGATGATTTATGTGCATTTATTTTGTATCCTGCAACTTTGCTAAAGTTGTTGATTATTTCTACAAGCTTCTTAGTTGATTCTCTAGGAATTATGCTGGTTTTTCTTTCTCAGTCAGAAGTCTGAGTGAGGTGGGCAGGCTCTCCGTGTATAGAACTGTGGAGCAGTTTTTGCCTGAGGCTACTTTACAAGTCACAGAGCAGTGCCACCCCTCTCAGCTATATCCTTGTGCCTAAGGTCTGCGTTCTTTAGGCTCCTGGGGTCTCACGTCTAGCTGTTCTCAGGGTCAAGCCTCTTGGTGGTCCCAGTCAGCTGCCAGGACCCCAGATATTGCCCCATGCTTGCTCTTCTGCCCAAGGCTCCTTTACGAGTCTTAGTGCATGATGCTTCCACTGTCTGTCCACCCTACCAATCTAGGTCCACACCCAAGGTCCGTACTCAAAGTCCGAGTTCTTTAGCTTCTTGGGGTCTTAAGTTTTGCTGCTCTCAGGAGCAAGCCTCTGGTGGTCCCAGTTAGCTACCAAGAACTTAGTGAATGTCCCATGCTTGTTCTAACTCTTGTGTGCTGGCACTGGCACCGTAGGTGGGGTTGGGGAGGGTTGATCAGCTCCTGTTTTATTGGGAGTTATTTCACCCCTTTATAGAATGGAAATGCCCAAATCCCACGTACCTTCAATGCTGTGCCCAATTGTGGGGTCCCTTCGTTCACCTGGATTTGGTTTTTGTGTCCTTTTGAGGTATCATGTATGGGTTGGTTAGAAGAGTTATGTGACCTGCTTCTACTCTGCAGCCATCTTAACCCAGAAACCCCTCAAGAGTTGAGTTTTAAAAAGGGGACTCTGGAAGACAGAAACATCTTCAACAAATAAATGAATTGAGACCTAACTATATAATAAAAGGCAATGGAATGGGTCTCAATTTTCCCATCAGTACAATGAATGAGTAGAACTAGATAATATTCCTTAAGAAAGAACCTTTCAGCTCTGATATTCCATAATCTTTCTTCTAAGAATCTCTTCTAAAGCTGACATTCTTTTTTTTTTAAAACCCTTACTTTCTGTCTTAGAATCAAAACTGTGCATTGGTTGGTTCCAAGGCAGAAGAGTGGTAAGGGCTAGGCAATGGGGTTCAGTGACTTGCCTGGGGTCACACAGCTAGGAAGTGTATGAGGCCATTTTAGAACTGTAATTAGAAAATCTTGAACCCCTGAACTACATTACCCAGAATCTTCATCCACAATTGGTCTTCACGTGTTATTTATAAGTTTGCTATGAGCCTGCCCTCTCACTATCTTCTCTCATGACTGTGGCTGAGTTAGCTCCCTTTTTACTTTAGCCTTTTATTTTAGTTATTATTAATAAATCTTATTAAATATAATACTTGGAGTATTTGGATATTAATTTTTAATCTTACAGAGCCCAGGTCCTCCTGTCTCCAGGCCTGGCTCTCAATCCACTGAGCCACTTGGCCCAAAAGCTGACATTCTTGATAATATATTCCAATGTCCTTTCTGGATCTAATAACAACAACAATAATAACACATTTAAACATGATGATACTAGTTCTCACTTATATGATTGCTCTCTTACTTTCTGTTTTAGGATCAATGCAAATATAGGTTTTAAGACAAAAGAGAATAAAGACTAGGCAAATGGAATTAAGTGACTTGCCTAGGGTCACTTTCACAATGCTAGTGTAAAAGGGAATTCTTGGTTCTCTGTGAGTTCACACCTTACTTGATGCTAGGTGAGAACAAGCCAGAAATTTAAGAGTTCACACACTCAGAAAGGTGTGGTTCCAAAGGTGAGAACTCAGACAATTTGGAAACTGTAATTGGCCCCCATGAAAAGGGCCAGGGACAGGAAACCACCATAAAAGCCATGAAAATCCTTAAGGAGGAGGTTGGTGGAGGAGTCTGGTGAGGAGGCTAGTAGAGAGTGAACTCCAAGAAGAGAGTCACTCCAAGAAGGAAGTTGGCTTCAAGAAGAAGGTTGTCTCAAAGAAGAAAGTAAGCCTCAGGAGTCACCTTCAGCTCCAGTCATTGTCTTGGGTGAGTGGATAGCTGGTTTTCTCTTCCTGTCTTCTGGAGACAGTTTAATTCTGATTGAAGGTTAATAAGTCCTGGCTGAGCCGAGCACTGGAACAATATTTAGTTAGATAGGTTAATGTCTTTTCTACCCTTTTGTATTTCTCTACTCTATAAATAAAAGATTTATAATTTTCACATATTTAGCCAAACCATTAATTTTAACACTCACACTAGGAAGTGTTTGAAGTCATATTTGAACTCCTGACTCCAGGTCTAGTGCTCAATCCACTGCGTTACCTATCTGCCCCTAAAGCTGACATTCTTGATAATATATTTCAAGGTCTCTTCCAAATTTAATAACAACCACAATAATAATTCACATTCAAATGATGATGACAATAGTTCACATTTATATAATTGTTGTTTGTCCTTTGTTTTCAAAGAGGATCAATGACATCATAGGGTGATTCTTGACTTGTTCATGAATCAGATTTAAGTGAGGCAGAGCTGCACAAAGACCTCAGCCTCACTCTCTCTTCCAGTATCATTGAAGTCCAGTGGCAAGACAAAAGTCAAGATGATTTGTGATGGCAAGAGATGCAACAGATGATCTTGGAGTCTTGCTCTAAGCAATGCTTAGCCAACTTTGTGGCCATTGGAACAAACTGTTCTTGACTACTCCTGCCTGGGGAAACCCGTTTATATAGTGCCCTAAAAGTACATAAAAACATATTATTTATAATAAGATGACACAATTATATAAAATTTATAAAATTATTTCCTCATAGCTCTGTGAAGTAGGCAATATAAATATTGTTACTCTCATTTTATAGCTGAGGAAACTGAGGGTCCAAGAGATTTTAAGTGTCTCCTGGTTACACAACCAGTAAGTGTTGAAGCTTGGATTATAATTCATTGGCTTTGCCATATTTTAGATCAGCACCTGCCTGATGCTGTTTTAGATTTTACCCTTCCATTGGTCTTCTGCAGGATTTAGAGAAAAATCCAGAAAGGAAAGACCCCCTTCAAACCATTCTCTCCCCATCTTTCTGTTAGCTCTTGAGGGTGGAAACTCTTTGTTTTTTCATTAGCTGTTCTGTGGTAGTTAGTATAGGTCGCTGCCATTTGGTCAATCCTCTTTGATACTGTGACACTGGGATCCTTGGATCCTTCAGTGAAGATTGGGAGCCACTTGAAATCAAGCGGGGGTGGGGGGGGGATAATTAATCAATTAACTGAAACATGATTAACTTCTGGGAGCTTATGTGAACAAAGCCAATTTAACTGTGCCTCCCAAGGGCTCTTCTATTGAAATAGTTCTCCCCTGGAGTGTGAAAAATCACAAGACTGGGGCCTAGATTTGACTCTGCCATTTCCTGTGTGATCTGAAGCAATTTACTCAGCCTGTCTGGGCTCTTTGGTACAGATGCCTGCTTGGTTCCACTTTTGATTTGATTCTCCAGTTTCCATATCTGTAAAATGAGGAGATTAGACTAAATGACATTTAAGTTTTTCCTGGCTTTATCTAGATCTATAATCTTATTTTGTATTGACAAAAGAGAGACCTATATTGGTAGGAGGAGACTCTGACCTTTGGTTCTAAATACTATAAAATTTTTAATGTAACCTGATGTTCTGTGGGATATGGAGAAATGAATATTGGGAAGTTGATAAAAGTCATCAGTTAGTCAATAAGCATTTATTAAGCACTCATTATGTCCCAGAGATAGTGCTAAGTGTTGAGAATACAAATATAAGAAGACAATCCCTTCTCTCAAGTTTACTTTCTGTTGATAAAAAGATGAAAATATTTTGCAACTCTTTTTGTAGTGGTAAAGAATTGGAAACTAAGAGGGTATCCATCAATTTGGGAATGATTGAATAAGTTGTAACATATGGTTGTATTGGAATATTATTGCTCCATAAGAAATGAAAAACAGGATGAATTCAGAAAATCCTGACAAGATTTAGATAATAAACTGATGCAAAGTGACATGAGCAGAACCAGGAGAACAGTGTATACAGTAACAGAAATATTATACAATGATCAACTGTGAAGGACTAAACTGTTATCAGCTAAAGAAGGTTTGAAGATAACTCCAAGGAACTCATGATGGAAATAACGTTATTCACAGTCAAAAAAGGAACTGTTGGAATCTGGTGGTGGATCAAAGCACGCCATCCTTCATTTTATTTCCTTCGTAAGTTTTTTATTGTATATGTGATATGTGTCTTCAGTCACGACATGGAAATATGTATTGCATGAAAGCACTATAACAGACTATTTACTGCATTGGGGAAGTGGGGGTAGGAAGGGAGGCAGAGAATCTGAATAGCAAAATGTTAGAAAACAATTGTCAAAAATATTCTACCTGTAATTTTAAAAATAAAAAAATAAGTAACAAAAAGAAGCTGAAAGGGGGATTGATAGAGGAAGTTCAGAATATAACCTGAGGAAGAGTGGAATTAATGAGATTAATAAAAACAGCTGACCTGGGCACCTTCCTTAGAGTTTTGGGAGGAACTGTCCAATCAGAGATGGAGGTCATGAGGGCACAGGCCACTTCCAGTGTGAATTCCAGGGCTGAAGTGAACTTGAAAGATGGAGACATTTCTGGATCTTGGAAGAAAAAGTGATGCCTGGAAAGGAAAGAAAAAATGTCTTGGATTTCAATCAATGAGAATAAACCTAGGCTGTTGAGGTGGAGGTTGGGAGGTGGTGAAGCCAAGTAAGTTGGTTTTAGTTTGGAAAAGAGTGATGCTAGAAGCCCAGAAATGGGAATGGTTTGGGAATGGGAATATATCAATAGGTGGATACAAGCACCCAGATACAGTACAGATACCCTAATGGATGGACACAGATTTCTGGACACAGATACTGTGTGATATTACTCTGTGTGGAGTTTTCTACACAGATTCAGATTCAGACACAAACGGATCATCAGGGATAGAGATACAGACAGATGGACACAGACTCACAGACATAGGCAGCTATAGGTATATAGACAGGGGATAGGTATATAGCTCAGATGGGTGCATGGGAAAGACAGAGTGGCCTAGAGTGGATTGCTCCTTTGTCCCAGCAGAATGGCTGGCAACTTTGTTCACTGGGGGTAGACAGTCAACTTTCTTAGGCTAACAGTTCTAGCAATTAGCAAAGCAGTCTTTTCTCCTTTCTCCTTTCTTTTCCATACACAAGGATGAATGTTTGAATCCTGAATTCTCTGTTCCTCTTAAGCAATCCATTTGCTGTTTGAGAAAGTACTTTAAAGCTGGCTTTCTCAAGATTAGCAAATAAATCAATCTTAATTGCTATCGAGTGCATGTTTTTAATTACAGACTGAAGGTCTCAACAGAGAGGTGGCATTGGCTAGCTTGAATACGCAGAATTTAAATAGGTCAGGAACCAAACCAGAGACTGATCTGAGAATCTGACAAGCTATGATGATTTTATTAATAATCTATATTTGTTAAGTTCCCCAAAGAGCAAAGGAAGCCACATGAAACTGAGGGCTAATTTGCCCCTGGACCAAAGCAAGCTAATTCATTTAACTACTTGTGGCTGATCATGTAGGGTATGCCTTAGCCAAACCCCAGCACCCAATAAAAGAAAAAAAAATCCCAGCGGGTGAATAGAGAGGTTGGAGTGACCATGGGAATATTCTGCCTTTAGCTGATCATGTTTGAGGAGATAAATGTGCTCTGGGAAGAATTGGCTCCTCTTTTCTGTTGAAAGGCATGAAAGCCCTCAGCAAACTTTGCCTTCCATAGAGACACTACAGTCAGTTGCAAAATTAATTGAAATAGTATGCTTCAGGTAAGCAATGGTTTGGCTTTTTTTGGTCTGGCTGTCTGCTGATTTGACAGTGGACTAGAGCTTTAAGTAGTCAGGTTTCACCTGGGGCTAGAGGTAGAAAGGCATGTATGTATGTGTGCATATGTATGTGTTTGGGGGTAGAGGATGGAGAAAGGACTTTGGAGAACTGAGAGGAGCCTTAGGAAGGAGTTTGGGGCAGGGGAGGAATCTCACTCTGAATCAACATAAGTTTTCCTACCCTATTGGAAGGCAGAGAGTAAATAGTTGCTGGGGGTAGAGCTGGGCAGTGATGAATTATCTTCAGAAAGGTATTCTCAGCACCCTTTAAATTCTCTATCCTGGGGCAAAGCCCTGACTGCTAACCTTAGTTCTGGCTCTGCCTCTGCCTTCCTTTTTTGTCTCTCACCTGTTCCACAATGTCACACTGCTCTTCCCAGAGATTCTCCAACTGGCCTCCTCTTATCCCTTCCTGTTACTGGTCCTGTCAATGTTGGGAACTGGAAGCTAAACCTGACTCCACTCCTTTGTCATTTGTTCCCATCCAGGCTGGTTTGTCAATTAAACAAGATCCTGGGAACAAAAACAGACTGTAACTGGCTGAGAATTAGAGGGAAAAGAGGCCTTATAGATGGGAGAAGAAGGCAGAGTAATATAGAGGATAGTATTTGGAGCTGAAGGACCTGAATTCAAATCTTGCCTCTGTCATTTACTCTCTGTGTGTCCTTGGACAAATCCTTTCACTCCTGTTGACCTCAACTGTAATAGGAGGAGATAGACTAGATAAACCCTAAGGTCCCTTCCTGTTCTAAATCTATGATCCTAGGGATGGAAGAACAATGGAAGAAGCATGGCAGCCTGGAAAGAGCATTAGAATGGAGGCTAGAAGACCTGAGTTCTAGTTAAGACTGTCTCAGTTTTCTCATCTGTGAAATGAGCCAGAGAAAGAAATGGCAAATTACTCTAGTATGTCTGCCAAGAAAACCCCAGATAGGGTTACCAAAAATTGGACATGACTGAAAAATATCTGTATAACTCAGAGATATAACGAAAAAAATCTGTATAACAAGAAGACAATTTGAATCTTATAATTTCTGAAAATATATGTTGAAAATTGTTATTACATGTAATTGGGAAAATAAATATTCTTTAAGAAGTAAAGTGAATCACACACACACACACACACACACACACAAACTAAAAACAAAGATCAACTTGTTTTGTGATCATGGATTCTCCAACGGATTGGATCATGATTGGCACGGATATTAAATGAGTTAATGAACACGAGAGTGCTTAAAAAGTGCGTTCCCCCTCTTCTTCTCTCTTCTTATTCTTTCTAGTTCAATTTCTGGACTGCCAGGACCTTGAGTAGGAGCCCCACATGTGGTACTGTCATCCAATCTGGAGTTCAGTTTTCTCATCTCTAAAATGAAGGGGTTAGACTAGGAAGCTGAGGCAGATAGGGGGTTAAGTGACTTGCCAAAGATCACACAGCTAAGTATCTGAAGGTGTATTTGAATTTGTCTTAGGGTAGCTAGGCGATGCAGTGGATAGAGTGTCCAGCCTGTAGTCAGGAGGACCTGAGTTCAAAACCAGCCCTATACACTAGCTGTGTGATCCTAGGCAAATCACTTAACCTTGTTTACCTCAGTTTCCTCATCTGTAAAATGAACTGGAGAAGGAAGTGGCAAATCATTTAAGTGTCTTTGTCAAAAAACCAAACCAAACCCAAATGGGGTCAGGAAGAATAGATGATGATTGAAAACTACTGAACAACAACAAAATTTCCTGACTCCAGTTCATGTGCTCTGCCATGGCACCTAGCTGCCCTTCTAAACCTAAAAATGTGAGTCATTGTTATGCTTTAATGTCACAAATCCCTTCCTGGAGGCTCCAAAGCAAATATACATACTTTTAAACTCTTACCTTAAGTCTTAGAATCAATACTGTGTTTTGGTTCCAAGGCAGAAGAGCAGAAAGGACTAGCAATGGGGGGTAAGTGACTTGCCCAGGGTCACCCAGCTAGGCAGTGTCTGAGGTCAGATTTGACCCCAGGACCTTCCATCTCTAGGCCTGGCTCTCAATCACTGAGCAACCCAACTGCCGTCTCCAAAGGTTCCATCCAGGCACTACTCTATCCCAAAGCTCTGGAAAGTGTCCAGTTCCTCCATAACTTCCACCCTTGGACCTGGAGGTTGGCTATATGCCATCTAATTTGAACTCACTCCATCAGCTGGTGGGGATTCCAATATAAGGTTAAAAAATAGGTATTGGGATCTTAGGGGCAGTTACGTGGCACAATGGTTGGAATACTAGGCTTGGAGTCAGGAAGATCCTGGGTTCAAGTCTGTCCTCAGACACATCCTACTTGTGTGACCCTGAGGAAGTCACTTATTTGATCACTGTTGATCTCAGTTTCCTCACCTGTAAAATGAGCTGGAGAAAGGAATGGCAAACTACTTCAGTGTCTTTACCAAGAAAACCCCAAATGGGGCCACAAAGTCAGACATAAATCAGAAATTACTGAATGAGCAAGGGATCTTAGACTGATTGAATAAAAGAGCAGAGTCCATGTGAAGGAAAAGGATAGCCATGTTACCCTCTATGCTAGACAGACCAGTTCTTCGTCTCCAAAAGTAGAAAAATGTGTTAATGATACATTTGAAAGAGCATTGGCACTTCCTAGCTGTGTAACCCCAGGCACATCACAACCCCAATTGTCTTACCCTTGCCACTCTTCTGACTTAGTTGATACTGAGAGGGGCCTCAAGGTGACTCAGTGGATTGAGATGCAGCCCCAGAGAAAGGAGGTCCTGGGTTCAAATTTGGCCTCAGATATTTCCTAGCTATATGAATTGGGCAAGTCACTTAATCTCCCAGTTCTTACTGCTCATTTGCTTTGGAACCAATAGCTAGTATTGATTCTAAGATGAAAGGTAAGGGTTTTAGGGGAAAAAAGAAGAAAGTGCATTGTATTTGAAGTTAAAAGGAGGTGAGTTCATACCTTCTGATAGCTGCAGGAACTACTTTTGTATTTGGGGACCATTATTAATAACTAAATAGAATTAATGAAACAAAGAAAAGTCCTATTCTAATACAGACAAGATTTGTTACAAGGGAGAATTCGATACAAAGATTGCTGTGGGAGCTAATGTTTGGCACAAAACAATGTAATGATTCACACGAATGCTTCTCAGAGTGACAATGAACCTGATTGGCTGAATTGCTTTAAGGCTTTATACTTCTTGGGGAAATGACAGGAATTTAGGACAGAATTTAAATTTTTTATTTTACATGTTTTTCTACCTTTATTTTTTCAATTGCCCATTGTGTAAATCTGAATTCATGTGGGTCGAGTTCACATAAGACAATGTCCTACTGAAAGTGTATAGGGCAGTGATGGTGAACCTATGGTGTGGATGCCAAAGATGGCACACAGAGTGCTCCCTGTGGGCATGTGGCCATCCCCCTCCTTTCTCCCACCAGAGTTCATTACTAGAAAGGCAGAACTCAGGTAGAACTGCTCCCCTCCTCTTCTCCACCATGCCTGACAACATTTTTTCACATCCCCCACCCTTCTGCCCAGCAGCCCAATGGGAGCTCAAAGAGGGTAAAGTGGGCAGCTCACAGGTGGCAGAGCTGAAGGGAAGCTGAGCACTCAGGCCACTTTCCTCTTCCTCTCTACACTCTCTGAGGACATTCCTCACTTCACCTGCCCCTCTGCCCAGCAGCCCATGGGGATGCTTTCTCCCTCCCTTGTGTGGGGTAGAAAGGGGCAGGGCATGCCTGGGACTTGGGAAGGGAGAGGGGCATGGCACAGCACTCAGTCTGGGGGGTGGAGTGGGGGCAGAACCTGGTACTCCATCTCTAAAAGGTTTGCCATCACTAGTATAGGGGTGATGTCATTCACATTATTTTAAAAAATCTGAAGGACTATATCTGGCCAGAAGACGTGGTGACTTCAGAGAGAATGTGTGGATTCAGAGCTAGAATGGGACTTTAGGTGCTCTTGAGGCCCTCATTTTACAGATGAGGAAACTGAGACCCAGGAAGGTTAAGAGAATTAAGTGACTGTTCATGGTAAAGGGGTGACTGCAGTAGAAAGGAAATGGCAGCGTCTCAGAGCCAGCATAAACTTAGTTCAAGGTCTTCTAGTTCAATACTGATCTGAGCAGAATTGCCTCTTCAGCATCATTGACAAGTGGTCTTCCGGGTTCTATTTGAAGACCTAGAATTAGCACAAGAAACTCTCCACTTCACAAGTTGCCCATTGCATCTTGGGACAACTTTGTTAGGAAGGTTTTCTTTAAATGGAATAAAAATGTTTTCTTAGTATGGCTAATGCAGAAAGATGTTTTGTTTGACTTTATATATATATATATAATGGGCATCTTATTTCTTGCCTTCTCAGTGGATAGGGAAGGAAATAGAGGAGGGAAGAGAATTTGCCACCAAAAATAAAAATAAAAATAAAACAAACCAAAATATGCTTTCTTACAATATATCCACTTGCCATTCCTAATCCTGCCCTTTGGGCTAAAGCAGAATAAGACAAAACTTTCACTGATAGCCCTTCAGCTACATAAAACAGCTAGCAGAGCCTTCTCTAGAAGGAAGAAAAGAAATTAGCATTTATTAAACACCTACTATATGCCAAGTACTAGAGTAAGCACTTTATATATATAATATCTCATTTGATTGCCACAACAAACTGGTGAAGGAGGTGCTATTATTATTATTATTATTATTATTATTATTATTATTATTATTATTATTTCCTCTTTATAGATGGGGAAATTGAGGCAGACAGTGGTTAAATAACTAGTCTGGGATCATGCAGCTAGTGTCTGAGGCCAAATTTGAATTCAGATCTTCTTCATTAAAAAAAAATTCCTTATGTCTTGTCTTAGAATCAACACTGTGTATTGGTTCCAAGGTAGAAGAGCAGTAAGGGCTAGGCAATGGGGGTTAAGTGACTAGCCCAGGGTCATATAGCTAGGAAGTGTCTGAGGTCAGATTTGAACCCAAGACTTTCTATTTTTCTAGCCCTGGCTCTCACTCCACTGAGCCACCTAGCTACTTCCTTCTTCATTAAAAACAACAAAAACATCAACCTCCTGTCTCTTACTTTCTGCCCTAGTATTAATTCTAAGATAGAAGAGTGGCAAAGACTAGGCAATTGGGGTTAAGTGACTTTCCCAGGGTCATACAGCTGGGGAATGTCTGAGGCCAGATTTCCACCCAGGTCCTCCCCTCCAGGCTTTGTGCTTATCTACTGTGATACATAACTACCCCTAATTCAGGACTTTTTTTCAGCATTCTGTCCTCTACACCACTTAGCTGCCTTCAACAATAGAAACAACAGAGAAAAATTTGGGGGCTCGTTTTTTTTCCTCCCAGAGAGGGAGGGCAGGGAAAGTGATCAAAATCCATCAATTCATAGGTATAGGGAATTACCAGTAAAATAACTCTACTAATGGCAACCCTTCCTAATTTAGTCTTATAGTTGCCTTAGGGACTGAGTGCCCAAACTGCAACCCTCATGCTGCATGTAAGCTGCTTCTTTACACCAGACAGGGGAGGGAGGAAGCACTCCCATTGGGTTGCTGGGCAGAGGGACGAGTGATGGGAGAAAAGTTCTCAGGTACAGTGGAGAGGGGGAGGGGAACAGCCCCCTCTGGCATGTGTGCCATAGATTTGCCAACTTAGCCTTAGGGCAAGTGAGAGATCGAGTGATCTTCCCAGGGTCACACAGCTAGAATGTGTCAGAAATGGGACTTGTACCAGATCCTCCTAGCCACAAGGCCAACTTTCTATCCATTACAACTTTCTGTCTCTCATTGCAAGGAAGCATTTACAAATAAAGATAATAATAAACATTTATTTGGTAACAATATTTACAAAGTACTTTACTTATTTTATTTGGGCTTCAAGAGACCCTTTTGAGGGAGGTGCTATTATTATCTTCGTTTTAAAGATAAAGAAACTAAGGCTGAGAAAGTTTACTTGATATGGCTAACTAGTAAGAGTCCCAGGTAGAATTTGAACTCAGATCTTCCTGACTGAGTTGAGCACTCTAACTTGCCACCTGGAAATAACCCAACAGCCAACTGAACATATACTAAGCCCAATTTGGCTAAGAAATATTTGACAAGGATGGCTTGCATGAACCATGTCATATAATGGAAAGAGCAGTGGCTCTGAGGACCTGGATTCAAATCCTGCCTCTGATGCTTATACCCAAATAAATTTGGGCAAGTCACTTAGCTTTCTTGGGCCTCACACGCTGCCAAAGGAATTGAACTAAATGATCTCCAGGGTCCCTTCCTAGCACTGACTCTATGATCCTCTAAGTAGGATAAGTGGCAACATCAAGGGTGTCCAACAGGCAAAGGATTGGGTCAAGCATGTTAGGAGAATGAGCGTCAACAGGTGGATCTCCTAAATGGTATATGGGTATTGCCATGCTATGAAAGAATAAGAAGCAGGACCTTGGATAGTTCCTCCATAGAGGACAATAATCAATGGACACAGAAGGCAGGAGAAGGAAGGGTTGCAATGCACATCAGTGAAAGGAACACCCACACTGAAGAAATCCTGGATCTAGCAAAGCATCAAACAAGAGCTATCCAGCAATGAAACAAAAGGTAGTGAGCTCCACATTTTTGGAAGTATTCAAGCAGAGACTGGATGACCATATTTCAGGGATGTTGGAGAAGGTGGATGGGAGATTGGTCTTAAATGACCTTTAATTCCCTTCCCACTCTGATTCCATGACACTCACAGTAGAGAGTAGCATGGAGGGAGGAGCTGATTATCTCAGGATTTTCAGGTAGAAATATGGAGGGGGGAAACCTTTTGAGAGGTGGAAGCCCTTCTGATTAATGACACTGCCCTCCTCCCCCCAGTGCCTCCCTTCCCACTATCTACAGAGCTCTTCGAATGAGGCCCTATTTGAGAGAAGAATTAGGGGTGAATCTCTCCCTTCTGCCTCCCCATCCTCCTCCTCCCTTCCCACCCCTCTCCCCCAAAGGCCCTTCTCCTTGCTGAGGAAGGCTTTGAACTGTCTGTCTCTCTGTTGAGGAAGCTATTCATAGCCAAGATGATGCAAAATTTATAAAGTGTGGCTGGCAAGGCTGTAATCTGCTGAAGGCTGCTCAACTCCACAGAGGCCCCCGCCGGGGAGCCGCTCTTTGAGGTCCAAGGAATTGCTCCCGGCCAATGGCCTTTGTAAACCTGGAGAAAATAACTGTCTTTCCCAACATTTGTCTCACTTCAGTCTCCCTTTCCTCCATCTCTTAAACCCCTTTTCACTTCAAGCTGTCTCCCCAGAGAGTTTCCCAGAATCCTCCTGGTGGTCCTCTGTGGCAGCCAAGGACTGGCTCTTGGTGTTGCTGGAACACCTGAAGTTCTTTCCATCCCTGGGGAAAGAGCTGCTGGTTCTCAGGGTTATTCATTCATCGTTGATTCAAGTGTAGATACTTGTACTTTCGTGCAACCTAAAACCAAATGTGTAACTGTAGGTCGAGTTCCTTCTCTCAACTTCCATCACTTCTTTTAACACTGGAAACTTTGGGCTCAGTTGAGTTCCACAAACATTTATTAAATGCCTAATATGTGCTTTAAATACTAGGGACACGGGGGTACTTAGGTGGCTCAGTGGACAGACAGCCAGGCCTGGATACAAGAGGTCCCAGATGCAAATCTGACCTCAGATACGTCTTAGCTGTGTGAACCTGAGCAAGTCACTGTACACCAGTTGTCCAGCCTTTTCTGCCCTTCTGTCTTGGAACCAATACTTAGTATTGATTTAGTATTGGTGAGGGCTTTAAAAAGTTCTAGGGACACAAAGAAAAAATGAAATATTTTTGCTTTCAAGCTGTTTATAAGTTTCTTGAGAGTAGAGATTACTTTATTCTTTTTCTTAGTATCCCTAGCACCTAGCACAGTGCCTGGCATAAAGTAGATGCTTAGTAGGTACCCATCAATTGATCGACTATAACATATTCTTAGGTAGAGAGGAGAAGGTACGTGGGAGAGATCGGACAAACTGCTTGAGGAAAATTTGAGGAGGAAGGGAATATTAACAGCTGGAGAGATTTTCAAGGGAGATTTCGTGAAGGTGAAGCGCTGAGCCTTGAAGGATAGAGTAGGAAAGGCAGAAGCGAGGAGGGAGAACATTCTAGGCACTTGGGAGAGTTTGTATGAAGACACTGAAGCTGAGGACAGAATACAGAGTTTGGGGACTTTCTGATTTGTGTGGAATAATAATAGTAATGTCACATCCATATGGCTCTCTAAAATTTACAAAGTACTTTTTATATAGTTCTTTTTTTTTAACCCTTACCTTCCATCTTGGAATCAATATTATGTATTGGTTTCCAAGGCAGAAGAGTGCTAAAGGCTAGGCAATGGGGGTCAAGTGACTTGCCCAGGGTCACACAGCCAGGAAGTTTCTAAGGCCAGATTTGAATGCAGCATTTCCCATCTCTAGGCCTGGCTCTCAATCCACTGAGCCACCTAGCTGCCCCTTATATAATTCTTTAAGAGAGATTATTATTAGGGCAGCAAAGTGGCTCAGAGGCTATAGAGCCAGACCTGGAGTTGGAAGGTCCTGGGTTCAAATCTGGCCTCAGACATGTTCTGGTTGTGTGACCCTGGGCAAATTACTTAATCCTAATTACCTAGTCCTTACCACTCTTCTGCTTTGGAACTGATATTTAGTATTGATTCTAAGACAGAAGAGCGGTAAAGGCTAGGTGATGGTGTTTAAGTGACTTGCTCAGGGTCACACAGCTGAGAGGTGGCTGAGGCCAGATTTGAACCTAGGACCTCGTGTCTCTAGGCCTGGCTCTCAATCCACTGAGCCACCCAGCTGCCCTTGAAGAATTATATTTTTAAAAAAACCTTTATTTTCTTTCTTAGAATTAATAAGAAAGTATTGGTTTGAAGGCAGAAGAGAAGTCAGAGCTGGGCAGTTGGGGTGAAGCGACTTGCTCAGGGTCACACAACTAGGAAGGACCTAATTAATGTTTATAAATTCAGGGGCCCCTGGGTAAGCTGCTTTTCCTTTCTGGAGTCTGCAGCAGGGAATGTTCTTGTCTGCTTTCCCCAGGTGAGACATGTTTGCTTCTTCTTTCTTCCTGTTCATCTTGGGAGGCTTTGCCAATGCTGGCAGATCAATTAGGTGTATATTCTTTGCTTGCCGAGCTTAATTCTAATTGTCACCTAAGCCTATAAACATCATGTTAACTGACTTAGCTAAATATTTGATTCCCGTCCAGCTGTTTGTCTTGTTTTGTCACATATTGTCCTCCTTCCTGGGTTTCTCAAACTGCTCCTGAGAGGGAAACAGCACATATATACAACAGAAGCAATGAGAACAGCATACAACCCAGCAGATAGAATCAGAGTTGGTGCAACAGGGACTTTGTCCCAGGGCACCAAATTTAGAAGGTGTCGACCAGAGGCCAACTTACCAGAGGATTTGTGGTGGTGGGGAATCGTTACAGGTCTATACATAAAAGGCTGACAGAAGGAAGGATGAGACCCAGAACACTGCCTGCCCATAGGCACATGGATTTAATCCCTCTTCTTCCATGCTCTATATCTAAGTCTCTGTCTGAACCAATAACACGCCATCCCCCAACTCCCCTGAGAAAGGTGATTGATCTGTAATGGAGTTGACCTTACTACAGACTACTACTGCTTCTTCACTAGTGTCTGAGGAAATCATGTCTTTGCCGGGTTCCTCTAGATATCAGGGTGCAGGGATGTGGAAACCATGAGCTGGCCTGACCTCAAGTAAAACAGGAACTCTATACCCTGCCTGTACCTCTCCTCATTGATTGGATCCCCCGTTAGGAGGGAGGATTGGACCAGGTGGGTGTGAGGTGGCCAGACACAGAGGAGGACCACACTGATCCAGTGATATGCTCCCATCTGCTATCTCTTCCCCACATACATGGTGAGACAAGATAAGACCATCTGGCCAAGGATTTGCATAGCCCAAACTAGTGGTGCCATAAGCGCTCTATTTCTTGATGAGGGGTTCCAGTACTTTACCATACCCTGCCTAGAACTGGGTTTCACCCATTTTCTAAGTGAAGAGTAAGAAATGGATGTCTGGGTTTTTGTTTATACAAGGACACTGAGGGAGTGAAGAAGAGAATCAGGGAGAGGGTTGGAGCTCCTCTCACTAGTGTCCATCATCCTTGGAGTCTTGACTGAGTCAAAGTAGGCTTAACTAGTATAAAAAGTTCCAGGCTAGCCTCATATATACACATAAATATAGGAATGCGATGCAGCAGAGGAAAGACAGTGATCTTTCCTTGGGCTCAATTTTGCTCCTGCACCTTTCCCACTCCTCCACTCATTTGTATGGGAAAGCAAGTGAGTTTCAGAATTCAAAATTTGATGGGAATGGATCTCAAATCTTGAGAGTCCTTGGCAGTTTGTTGGAAGAGTAGCTATTAAATTTGTGATCCATGAACTTAAATTTTTAACTTTTTAAAATTTTAATACAATTGTTTTTCTTTGTAATCCTATATGTTTTGCTATATGCATTTAAAAGCATTATTCTGGGAAGGGGTCCATAGATTTCACCAGATTACCAAGGGGGTCCACAACACACAAAAAGGTTAAGAACCTTTCTATTAAACAAAGACTGACAGAATGTAATTTAGCAGCAGGAAGTTAAAAAGGAAAAAAAAATCCAAGGAATTTCTAACCTTAAGTCAAAACAAGACCTTTAAGAGAGACCCTATCCTTAGTCACTAGAAAATAAAGAAGAAAAATCAAAATTAAATCTGAGGTTATTAGTTAATGGGTCAATTCTTCTCTGTGTTCCAAAGAAGTTTGTATCTGTGACACCATACTCAGAGAAACAGACAGACTTCTTTATGGAACAAAAATGAGAAAGGGTTTTTTCCTCATCTATTGAATGTATTAGGGTTTCTGCCTTAAAAAAATGTCCTAGATATAAAAGCCTCTAGGCTTTAATATAAAATCATGGTGGTGGAGCTCATTCCTATTCCCATGAGAAAAAGGTCTTCAACTGAAGAAGACTCTAGCCGAGGTCAGAAATTTAAAGCAGAGAACTGCATCACAATCTCATGCTACTGGAGTTATATTTGACAGAAACCAAAAGGCCTAGAAATGACTGGCAAAAACTTTATTCCATTCTCAAATGCCTGGCAGAGATTACTCATTTGATAGAGACTGTATGGCCAGAAACCTAGCAGGAAGCAAGGTTAGCAGGCACAATGTGATAACAGCACCAGAAGACATTGGAGGTTCTACATTATCAGCGATATAGCTGTTTCTCCACATGTTCCCCATGTGTGACTTGCCAAGTATATGCCCTACATGTGTCCACTTTCCCTAGTGATGTGTATATTCATGTGCCCTGGGTTAATGGGGAGAAATATTTTGTTGCTAATTTCCTTAATATATTATTTAATTAAATGTCTTTTTTTTTTTTTTTAGTTAATTTTGTCCTTTGGCTGAAAGGTAAGGAAAGGTAACTACATTGACGGGGGCTCATAAACTATTATATGAAATGAATGCAGACTCATAGATAAGACCAAAAGCCTAATTTGGCGGACCCAGACAAATTAGGGTAGTGCCTCCCTAGTTAACAAGAATTTTTAGTTAAAATAGGAAATTACCAGAAGATCTCTTGGAGTCCATCTGGCTCTGATTGCAATCAGCTTTATTTTGGTGTCCCAGTACATTCCTCTCTTCCCACCTTTTAAGTAAGGGTACTCTCCTTTCTTTAGGCATAAAACATTCCCAGTTATTCTTCTATGTATGTATATAGCATGAGTTATACCTTATACCATTGCTGCTTCCTGATACTTACCCCCTCCCCTGACAGTGTATCCTTAAGTTCTGAAATTTCTCAGTAGCTCTGGTGTTCTAGTTTCTGCCTTAAAGCTATAAGGAGCCTTCTATCTTATCAAATTTGATTCCCTCATTTTACTAAGAAGGAAACAGAGGTCCAGAGACAGTAAAGAATATGCCCACTATCCCACAGCAAGAACTGAGATTTAAACCTAGCTCTCCTGGTTCCCATTCCATTTTCTTTCTGGCCATACCTTGCTGCCCCAGATTGATCAGCTTCTAAAACCATCCAGTCCCATCCCTGGCACTGGAATCTGGTCCTTAGACTGCCCTCCCCTCTTCTCATAGAGCTGGATGACACCATCCTATCAGATGATTGGCTGCATGGTTGTCATGCCAGCCATGAATGCCCATTGGGATGAATGGGTTAGGAGTGAAATCGGTTTTGTCTGATTGATCAATAAACATTTCAGAATATTTGACCTTCTCTCCCTTTCCCTCCTCCTCCCCCACTCCCCAGACTCAAATATTGCTCCCAAGCATCGATTGGTCTGTTGCTATTTATTCTTCTGTCCTAGAGTGGTGCTCACCCCATTGGGCTGAAGGGCCTTGACATCCCAAGCAAGCTGCCTCTCAGGCTGTGGGTACTCCATAAATATTGAATCAATCAATCTGACATCAGGGCCCTTCCCGCACCCAGTCTATTTGGCTCAAGAGAGGCTGGGGCTAGACCTGCCTATGTTGTAAATCTGGATCAGAAATGACCTTGGTCTAGTCTACACTGTACTTCAAAGAGGGACAGGGTCTAGATTTCAGAGCTCCATCCAAGGAGGGGTCAGGAACCACGGCCTCCTTGAATAGTGTCTAGGTCTGGGCATTAAAGATGCGTTCCCATGGAAACACGTCTTGTTCTCTCCTGTCTAAAGCAGTGATGGTGAACCTTTTAGAGACCGAGTGCCCAAATTGCACCCTCATGGGGCACATGAGCTGCCCCCTCACCCCAGACAGGGGAGGGAGGAAGTGCTCCCTGCTGGGCAGAGGGGCAGCGATGGGAGAAATGTCCTCAGGCACACGTGGAGAGGGGAAGGGAGCTCCAGTACATGTGCCATGGGTTCACCAACACAGGTCTAAAGTATGAGTTGCTAAACCTTCCAGCTGAAGTAAAATTAGGGTCCAGGAGGGTCCATTGAAGGATCTTAAGGAATTCTGCAAAAACAAGGTAGTAGGGGGCAGTTAGATGGCTCAGTAGATTGAGAGCCTAGAGACAAGAAGTCCTGGGTTCAAATCTGGCCTCAGACACTTCCTAGCTGTGTGACCATGGGCAAGTCACCCCAATTTCCTATCTCTTACTGCTCTTTTGCCTTGGAACAAAAAGAGTAAAAAAAATACATGGTAAAAACACGGTAAAAAAAATAAAATTTTTTCGAGTTCTAAATTCTCTCTGATCATCCCTTTCCTCTCCCCTCCCTGAGAATGGCAAGTTATTTGAGATAGATTATACATGTGCAGTCATGCAAAACATATTTCTATATTAACCATGTCATAAAAGAAAACACAGACCCCCCCCAAATCCAAGCAAGAAAAAACTAAAGTTAAAAAGAAATATCTTTCAATCTGCATTCAGACTCCCCCGTTCTTTCTCAGGAGGTGGAGAGCACTTTTCTTCGAGTCCTTTGGAATTTTCTTGGATCATTGTATTGCTAAGAATAGCGAAGTCATTCACAGTTGATCATTGTACAATATTGCTATTGCTGGGTGCAGAGTGTATTAATTAAGTTTTTATATATGTATATACACTCCCTTTGAAGTATATTCACTTTGTATATCTGTATATGTGTACAGGTTGTTTCTCACATTAGAATGTGAGCTCCTTGAGGACAGGGACTATTTCATTTTTATCTTTGCATTCCCAACAGGGCCTGGAACATGATAACAAATTCTTGTCCATTGACCTCATTTGAAGTTCCCCAACTTTTTCAGACTCCAAACTCCTTCAATTTCAGGAAATCTGCCCAGGCTTCTTTTTCATTATGAAAAGAGATAAATTCTAGAGTTTGCCATGCCTATCTATACACAGAAGAAATTAATTCACTTCCCATTCTTCCTTGACAAGCTTCTTGTAACCCCTAGGGGTACGTGGATCCCAGGCAGGGAACTCTTGTAATAAATGCTTATTGAATTGAGGAAAAGAAGAAATATAATAGAAGATTGTGATTGAAATACCATGTGGGCTGTGTTGCCCCCAGATCTCTCTCCACTGGCCTGGCACTAATACTTCAATTGCTATTAAGTGAAGCTACATTTGTGCCCTCTCTAGTATAAATCCCTTTGGAAGGAACAACCTACTAAGTTCTTCGCAACAAAAGGGAACTATATAAAAAGGATGGAGTTGGGCTTCTGTGAGGAGTGTTTGGAGAACAGAGGAGGGAGGGGACTCTCTACAGTCTTCCCCATCACCAGTTGGGGGTTTGGGGTTCTGGTAGAGGTATAACAAAGGTAGGGTAGTCAGAGCTTTGCCCTAGGGTGCTAAATTTAGAGGGTACTAACAATACAATTCTTCAGCTGCTTAGAAACAATAGAGATTTGTATTTAGTTAGTGAGAATGGTTAATTAAAATAGGAGTCCTGAGAGTTTCTCTTCCATCTCACTGGGCTTTGCAGATGTTTTTTCCAACATTTGCATCATAAAAGTATCCTCAGTTCTTAGCTTTTCCCTTGCCTCAACACAACTCCAGGGCAGCATCTATCTACCTGTAACTGTTGGTTTACTGCAAGTACAAAAATTCCAAGTTATGACCCTGAGTTCTGTTGTTCAGGTGTTTTTCAGCTTTGTCTGATTCCTCATGATGCTATTTGGGGTTTCATTGGCAAAAATGCTGGTGTGGTTCATCATTTCCTTCTCCAGTTCATTTTACAGATGAGGAAACTGAGGTAAACACAGTGAAGTAATTTTCTCAGAGTCACACAGCCAGTAAGTTTTGAATTTGGGAAGAGGAGTCTTTCTGACTCCAGGCCTGGCACTGTATCCACTGTACCACCTAGCTGGGCTCTGGGAATGACTAAACTTAGCAACTCAAGTATCCTGGGGTGTAAAGGGTGGAAAAAAGGAGAATTTCCATAAGATTTAGAGCTGGAAGGCACCTTGGAGATCAGCCAGTCCAATCTTCTCATTTTTTCAGAGGACACTGAGGCTCAGTGAGATAAAATTGCTTGTTTGAAGTCACACAGTGAAGTCAAAGAGGTGGGATTCAAATTCCCAGCATGATACAGTACAGAAAGAATTCTGGAATCAGAGGCTTGGGCTTCAGTTGCTTTGCCATTTACTACCCATGTACCCACAGGCAAGTTCACCTGCCTGAGCTTCAGTTTTCTCATCCATAAAATGATGATCTCTAAGCCTCTCGTGCTATGATCCATTCATCTCCTGGCTCCCAGTTTGGGGCTCTTTTTTTCTTTTTAAAAAAGCCTTTACTTTCCATCTTTGAACCAATGCTTTGTATTGATTCTAAGACAGAAGAGTAGTAAGGGCTAGGCAATGGGGGTTAAGTGACTTGCCCAGGGTCACACAGCTAGAAAGTATCTGAGGCTAAATTTGAACCCAGGTTCTTCCATCTCCAGTCTTGGCATCTAACCAATCTAATGCCACTTAACTGACCCCTAAATGGTGATTATTATTTTAAAAAAATCATTTAATTAATTAATTAATTTAGAGTATTTTCCCATGGTTACATGATTCATGTTCTTTCCCTCCCCCTTCTTCCTCCCCCCTCCCAGAGCCAATGAGCAATTCCACTGGGTTTTACATATATCACTGATCAAGGCCTATTTCCATATTATCAATATTTGCAATAGAGTGATCATTTAGAGTCTACATTCCCCAATCATATCCCCATCGAAACATGTGATCAATGATATGTTTTTCTTCTGAGTTTCTACTCCCACAGTTCTTTCTCTGGATATGGATAGTGTCCTTTCTCGTAAGTCCCTCAGATAAATGATTATTTTTTAATAAATCTGACTTTTTGTTTTAGTATCAATTCTAAGACAGAAGAATGACAAAGACTAGACAACCAAGGTTAAATGACTTGCCCAGGGTCACACAGCTAGGAAGTATCTGAATCCAGATTTGAACCTAGGTTCTCCCGTCTCCATTCCTGGTACTCTATCCATTGTGCCACTTAGTTGCCCCCTAAATGTCTATTTTTTAATAACCCTTATGTTCTGTCTTAGTAGCAATTCTAAGACAGAAGAGCAATCAAGGTTAAGTGACTTGCCCAGGGTCACACCACTAGGAAGTATCTGAATCCAGATTTGAACCCAGGTTTTCCTGTCTCTAGTCCTGGTACTTTATCCACTGTGCCACTTAGCTGCCCCCTAAATGTCTATTTTAAAAAATAATCCTTACCTTCTGTTGTGGTATCAATTCTAAAACAGAAGGGTGGAAAGGGATAGGCAATGGGGGTTATGTGACTTGCCCAGGGTCACCCACCTAAGTAGTATCTAAGTCCATATTTGAACCTAGGACTTTCCATCTCCAGTCCTGGCACTCTATCCACTGTGCCACCTAGCTGCCCCTTTGTTCTTTTCTCTGTCTGCCACGCTGCTCCTCAGGACAGCCCTGACCACCTTGAAGAACCATGATTTCCCAGTCCTGGGCATCAGCTGAAGAAGGGGCCTGGATGGCTTGGCGGGAAGGATGAATGAGCTGCTCTGGTCTGCCAGCAGCTGGGGAGAAGAGCTCTGCAGCTCTAAGTTACTATGGTGATGCAGCATGGAAGAACACCAGCCAAGGAAGGGAGGTGGGATGGAAGGTGATGGATGTTTGTTTCAGGTCCCGTTCCCATAGCAACAGGTATCCCTTTCAGTGACAACCGGTTTCCAAGGAGTGTGGTGGTTCTAGATTATTAATCAGTTTCCAACCCAGAGGAGGGCAACACACTTGTGAGCGTGCCCACAAAGTTTCTAAATCAGCCAGGAGCAGAGTCTGGGTTCTCATGAATTCATTCATTTGACAAATATTTTACTAAGCACCTATTAGAGTCAGGAAAGGCACCAGGTACTGGGGATAAAAAATAAAAGTGAAATTCGATATGATTGCAAGGAGCTTACATGATGCTTCTTCTTTTTAAACCCTTGCCTTCTGTCTTAGAATCGATACTAAGTATTGGTTCTGAGGCAGAAGACTGATAAATAAGGGCTAGGTTATTGGGGTAAAGTGACTTGCCCAGGGTCACACAGCTAGAAAGTGTCAGGTCAAATTTGAACCCAGGACCTCCTCTTCTATCTGCGGAGGCATCCAGCTGCCCCCCTACTAAACTCTTCAAACCTTTTAATTCAACAATATCACTGTTATGTCTTTACCCCCAAGAGATAAGAGAAAGTACCTACCTATATTATTTTTTTAAACCCTAGAAACACTCTAAAGACAGACTGGCAAGAACAAAGCAAATAGCTTTAAGTGACTTGCCCAAGGTCACAAAGCTAGGAAGTGTTTGAGGCCAGATTGTTTGTATTTGTTATTTTTTTTAATCTTTTTTTTCAACTAATTTAGAAACAATTATTTTCTGACATTTTGTGATTCATATTCTCTTCCTCCTTCTCCCATCCCTGGGGGACAAATGATCTGTTACAGGTTATATTAGTGCTTTTATATAGTATGTTGAGGCGATATTTGAACCCACGTCCTCTGGACTCCAGGACACTTCATTTTTTTTTTTTTTACCACAGCACATTACACTTTATTATGAAATAACTTACTTAAGTTTCAGGTACTCATATTGAAGACATTTTGGAGAAAAATCTTTGATCTCTCCTTTTTTCACATGACACCTCTGATGTCTCCTTGCCATGATGCTTTCTGACCATCTCTGCCGCACCCAAAAGCTTAGATACCCCATTGTCAGCCCCGCTCTCTCCCATGGGTGAGCTTTCTGCCTTATCTTTCAGGATCCCAAGCCTCCACACCACACTGCCTTGCCCTGTAGTCCCCTCACCCTATTTCCAGCACCCCTTTTTGTGTTGTCTTCTTCCACTAGAACAAAAGCTTCTCAAGGGCAGACAGTGTCTTAATTGCTTTCGTTTGCATTAGCACCTACTAGGTGCTTTACCCAGCTATATCCAAGGCTAGCATTTCTACAGGGCTTTAGAGTTCTCAAAGTGCTTTGAATCTGGTATTTCACTGGATCCTTTTGCTAAACCTGTGTGGTAGGTGCTATTATTATACCCATTTTGCATCTGAGGAAATTGAGACAGCCAGGGGTTAAATGACTTGCCTAGAAGACAGAGCTGGTAAGTGTCTAAGGCTGTTTGGACTCAGCTTTTTCCAAATCCAGGTCCAGTGCCCCATGCACTGTGCCTCTATGCGGTGATTAAGTGACTTGCTCAGGATCATGCAGCTGGTAAGAACAGGGCACGTGGAGGGGGTACAGGGAGAACTAGCACCCCTGGTGTGAGGGTTCACCAAGTTCTTTTCTGAGCTATTCATCCACCTTTGGTGTCCACCTGCCACCCAGCTCTTACCAGTGTCCAAGAAGCTGTAGTACACTCAGTGGCTACCCTTGGTAAAACTGTCTCAGCAGATGGTCTAAACCAAGTTGAGGGTAACTGACTAGTCTCAGACCCATTGGTGAGTTAGAGGATGTCTAGCCCGAGCCCATGAAGACTTCCCCAGAAGGAATGGGCAGAAGAGAACAATTTGGTCCAATGACCATGAAGATGGTTGAAGCAGACCCTGTGGAGTGCTTAGAGCTTGGTCAGATGTGGAAGATGCCAAAGTCATCATCTGCATTTTGGGTCATTACCAGATGTCTTTCTTGACTTTTGTCCTAGCACTGGGCTTGGAAGATTCTGGAAGAGAATGAGGTTGATGATTTTGTGCAACTCTCTCTCTCTCTCTCTCTCTCTCTCTCTCTCTCTCTCTCTCTCTCTCTCTTTCTCTCTCTCTCTTGTCCAATTTACTTGCAAATCAAAACATTACCCTGTGATATCACTGGTCCTCTTTGAAAATGAAGGAGGAGGGGCAGCTACCTGGAGTAAATCTGGCCTTGGACATTTCCTAGCTGTGTGACCCTAGGCAAGACACTTAATCTCAATTGCACAGCTCTTACTGCTTTTCTGTTTTAGAATTGATACTAAGAAGATAAGAGTTTAAAATGAAAGGAGAGAATGAGAAAGAGGGAAAGAAAGAAAGGAAGAAAGAAAGAAAGGAAGGAAGAAAGAAAAAGAAGGAAGGAAGGAAGGAAGAAAAAAGAAAGGAAGGAAAGAAGAAGAAAAAGAAAGGAAGGAAGGAGGGAATGGAAGAATGGAAAAAGAAAGAAAGAAGAAAGAAAATGAAGGATGAATAACAACAGCAGTTGTAGGTAACAACTACTGGTAGAGGTAGGATTTGAACTCAGGTCTTTCTGACTCCTAGTCTAGTGTTCTATCCTCCATACTCCCTAGCTTCTTCTAGAAGACCTGGGTTCAAATCTTGCTCCTGCCATGGACTAGCCATGACTTTGGACAAATTATTTCACTTCTGTGGACCTCAGTTTCCTCTTGCATAAATGAGTAATGGCAGGCTAGGACATCTCCAAGTTTCCTTTCAGCTCTATAAATTGCTCTAATTCCACTGCAAAGCCAGCAGTAGACATTTATGGATCCCCTCTATATGACTGTCCTACAAAGGCTTCAAACCTTGATTAGTGAAAAGAGTCCAGAACTTGACATCAGGAAAACCTAGGGACATGCAATATAAAGTTGGAAAGGGCGTTTGAGATGGTCCAGTATAGTCCCTCTCTATCTCTCATCCCCTATTAAAAAAACCCAAACAAACTCTTACCTTCTGTCTTAGAATCAATTCTAAGGATTGGTTCCAAGGCAGAAGAGTGGTAAGGGCTGGGCAATTGGGATTAAATGACTTGCCCAGGGTCACACAGCTAGGAAGTGTCTCAATCCAGATTTGAACCCAGGACCTCCTGCCTCTAGGCCTGGTTCTCAATTCACAGAGCCACCTCACTGCATCCTAACCAATTAAAATTTTTTTTAAAAATTATTTTTCCAGATTACATCGATCCAACTTTTAGTGATCATTTCCTGACATTTTGTGATCTATTTTCTCTTTTCCTTCCTCAAGCTGGCAGGTAATATGCTACAGATTGTGTACATGTTATCACACAATTAATATTTCCATATTCATCATGTTGTAAAACAAGACACATGTTGCTTACAGTAGAGAAAATTTTATGTAGGAAATAAAATGAAGAATGGTATGTTTCAATCTGCATTCAGACTCCATCAGTTCCTTCTGTGGTGGTGGATAGCCTTTTCCATCATGACTCCCTTGAAGTTGCTCTGGATCCTTGCATTGCTGATAATAGTTAAATCATTCCCAGCTGACCATCATACTTTATTGCTGTTATTGTGAACAACCTTCTCATGGCTCTGCTCATTTCACTTTGCATCACTTCACATAAGTCTTTGCAGGGGTTTTTTGTGATCATTTTGTTCATCATTTCTTATGGTGTAATATTTCAATTATATCAACGTGTTCAATCATTCCCCAATTGATGGACAGCTCACTCCCAGTTTTATAGATGAAGAAGTCTGGGTTCTAATCCAAACTCCCACTCTGGCCAGCCCTATATTCATTTAACAAATTGTGGTATCTGCTGGTGATGGAATACTATTGTGCTCAAAGGAATAATAAACTGGAGGAATTCCATGTGAACTGGAAAGACCTCCAGGAATTGATGCAGAGTGAAAGGAGCAGAACCAAAAGAACATTGTACACAGAGACTGATATACACTGTGGTACAACTGAATGTAATGAACTTCTGTACTAGCAGCAATGCAATGATCCAGAACAATTCTGAGGGATTTATGAGAAAGAATGCTATCCACATTCAGAGGAAGAACTGAGGTAGTAGAAACACAGAAAAAAAACATCTGCTTGATCACATGGGTTGATGAGGACATGATTGGGGATGTAGACTTGAAACAACCACACCAATGCAACTATCAATAATATGGAAATAAGTCTTGATTGATGACACATGTTAAAACCAGTGGAAATGTGCATCAGCTATGTGGGGGGGTTGGGGAGGGTGAAGGGGAAAGTAAGAGCATGAATCATGTAACCATGGAAAATTTTTCTAAAAAATAAAAAATTTAAAACAAAACAAAACAAAAAAACCAAACTTCCAGAGTCTCAGTTTTCTCATCTACAAAAAGGGAATAAAAATAATACTTGCATCGTCTGCCTCTGAGGGTAACTGTACAGAAACCATTTCTCTAAACTCTAAAGGTGCGTTATCACCAACTGTGAAGAGAATAGTTTTCTGACATTAAAACATTTGCATTTGGAAAGACTTATGAAAAAGCATTCTCCTTGGGTAGGGGGTGGATGGAGAGGAGGTAATCTCTGCTGCCTGTTGTGTGAGTTCTAGGCAGCTGTCTGCCTAATCCTGGCTCTGGAGACAGAGTATCCTTAAAATGTTGGAGAGCTGACAAAGAACTAAGAAAAAAATGTTCCAAGCTGGGAACTGTGATCTCACAGGTGACTGGCACTCTCTGACCTTGAGCTGGCGAGGAGGAGAGACCCGGAGGCACGGTGGAAAGAGTTAGAGGCCTGTGCTCTATTTAGCATCAGTTCTGCCACTGACTGGCTTTGTGACATTGGGTAAGCCCATTCCTTGCTTTAGACTTCAGTTACCTCTCTGATAAAATGGCAGAATGGGGGGGGGGTAGGAGAGAGGGTTAGAGTAGTTGATCTCTAAAGACTCTTCCAGTTCTAGGATTCGATAAGAAGCTCATTAATTCCATAATCAAGTTGTTATATTTTCAGGTTAACTATTTGGAGAATATCTCTTCTGGATGAGGTCAAAATCCAGCTGAATGGAACTGGGCAGCTAGATGGTGTAGTAGATAGAATGCCCAGCAGCTTTGTGAGTTCAAATCTGGCCTCAAACACTAGCTGTGTGATCCTGGGAAAGTCACTTAACCTTTTTGCCTCAGTTTCCTCATCTGTAAAATAAGCTGGAAAAGGAAATGGCAAAGCACTCCAGTATCTCTGCTAAGAAAACCCCAAATGAAGTCATGGAGAGTTGGACAAGACAGAAGAAGTCTGACCAATATCTTTCTGAGAGGATATCTTATCTCTGGAGAGCAATTCTCTGTAGTTAGTTTGGAAGTGCAGTGTAAAACCTGAGTTTGAATCTGATCTCTAATACTTATTCACTGTGTGAACCTGGGCAAGTTGTTTAACGACATTTTCCTCTTTAAAAAAAATGTGATGGGACTATTGGTGCCCCATCAGAAGACTCAGTTCCCAAACCTTTTAGAAGGAACTCCATGCATCTCGCCTTGTCATGTGCCTCTTTTTGCACCCCAAGCTTTGATTTAGTCTGTCTGAAAGTAGATCAGCAGCTTGGAGGCAGCATCTCTCCTTTCCTCTCCCTGGGATGTTAGATCGCAGCCAGAGGAGACAAAACAGCTGCAGGGATCTTCCCTCCGTTCCCTCCCCTCCCCTCTACCCCTAGAGTGTAGGTGTAGGTGTCTTCATGGCCCCTCTCCTTCTGCTGGGCTTGAAGCTCTGCTCTCTGTTAGTATTACTAAATTTATTCTCCTTTCAATTCATCCTTGGTCTCCTGGAGTTTGTCTGGGTGAGGAAGAGGGCTAGAGAGAGGAGATAATCATGAAAATGAGTTATAGAATATAGCCACTAGCAGAAATTCTTTGGGTGATGGATTCACTCCCAGGCTGGGGGTTCCAACCACCTCTTCTGCCTTTTCCCTCCCCACTCTTTCATTATTAGATGGTTTTCTTGGCTGCCCACCTATGCTTGGAGACCTAGACTACCTGCTTGCCCACTCCCTTTTCATGCAATTCAGCAACAAGCATTCTCTAGGTGTCACAGAACATTAGACAAAAGGAAAGCTAGGTGGCTCAGTGGATAGTGGTCCACACCTAGAGATAGAACATCCTGGGTTCAAATTTGACCTGAGTCAGATACTTTCTAGATGTGTGATCCTGGGCAAGTCACTTAACCTCAGCTGCTAATCCTTATTGTTCTTCTGCCTTATAACCAATAATTAGTATGGATTCTAACAGGGAAGATAAGGTTAAAAAAAAAAAAACAACAAACATTGGGCCAAGAAGTAGGAGATCTGATTTAAGTGATGCACCATTGAGTTAATGCCACATGTGGGATTTGATCCCAGGTCCTCTGACTCCAGAGTGAGTATGATTTTACTGTGCCAAGCTATACCCTGTGATTATAGTAGGTGATCTGTGAGATCATTCTCATTCTGATATTCTGTGCTTGAAAGATGGTATCAAGTGAGTTGGATTTGGAGACAAAAGATTTACATTTGAGCCCTAGCTCTGTTGCTTACCCTCTATGTCACCTAAGACAAATCATTTCCCTTTCTCAGCATCAGTTACTTTCAGCTCTGAATTTCTGGGTTCTATGATTCTACTGTCGCACCCAGCTTTTTGATAGTTATAGGCGATGAGAACTGCAAAGGAACTGTAATCGTTTAGTCATTCGAAAACAATGATTGAGCATTTTATAATGTGTCCAGATCTATATTAAGTCCTGGATAGGAAGGTAGGGAATAAACATTTATTAAGCACCTACTACATGCCAGGCACTGTGCTAAACCTTTTCCCAAACATTTGATCCTCAAAATAACTCGAATTCGATGAATAATAACCAGTTCCTGCTCTCAAGCAATTTACAAGGTGATGACAAGAATGATGATTATAACCTATGATTTCATATTTGCAGAGCCCATTATATTTTCTTTTCTTTTCTTTTTTTAAAACCTTTACTTTCTGTCTTAGAATCAATGCTAAGTGTCAGTTTCAAGGCAGAAGAATGATAGGGGCCAGGCAAAAGGGATTAAGTGACTTGCCCAGGGTCACACAGCTAAAATGTGTCTGAGACGGGATTTAAATCTTGGATGTCCTGTCTCTAGGCCTGGCACTCTATCTGCTGTGCTAGCTAGATGCCCTTTGCATGTTATATATTTTTTTAAAACCCTTGTACTTCAGTGTATTGTCTCATAGGTGGAAGATTGGTAAGGGTGGGCAATGGGGGTCAAGTGACTTGCCCAGGGTCACACAGCTGGGAAGTGTCTGAGGCCGGATTTGAACCTAGGACCTCCCGTCTCTAGGCCTGACTCTCACTCCACTGAGCTGCCCAGCTGCCCCCTGCATGTTATATTTTTAAAGCACTTTTATATTTATTATCTATTGAGTAGATAGAGAGATTGGAACTTGGAATCAGGAAAAGCTGAGTTCAAATCCTTCCTCAGATACTTACTATCTGGGTCACAAGCCTTTCATTTCATAAGACTGTTTCCTTATCTGTAAAATGGAGATAATAATAGCACCAACTTCACAGAGTTGTTGTGATGTTCAAATGATAAAATACACATAAGGCACTTTGCAAACATTAAAGCATGTCCCAAAAGTCTTAGCTCAGTTTTAAGTTTCAATAACTTTTGAGTAAAGTCTACAATGCTAGAAAGACTTTTGATTTAGCCCTGGAGATAAATTATGCCTGTTTTCTTGGCATCAACCTTGCTTAGCAGAGAGTGGCTCATCACCCATAGACTGGCCACCAGATGCTGAATTCTTTAATCACAGCAGCTCATGATCCAACAATACAAAGTGGTCACCAGTCCGGAGCGTCACCCTTCCATTTCTGGGTAGAGTGATAGCCAAGGGAGGGCAGGATATTTTTAGAGAGGGTGGTCTTTGTCCAGTGACCAACCAGTGGCCATACTCCTGAGGGAAATGGTATCAGCATTGATGTTGTCACTATAAAAAGAAACTAGAAGAGATAAAGAGGCTGGATTGAAATGGAAGGATGGGGAAAAAATCAGTTGGCAAGCTTGTTTTTTTTGTGCACTCAAAAGCAAAAAGAAAACCTCAGTTCATGGCATACTCTGTCATCATGTGTTGCAATATTGATGATGAGTACTTGTAAAAGGACCACCATGACGATAATTGCAGCTTCTGGGCCAACATCTGTTATAGAAGATGAGGAGGGAGAGAAATTCTATGAAGGACTCAATGGGAGATTCCACTGCTAGACACATACCACAATAGGGTCAGTGACAAAGTAGATGATCCCATACACGCCAAAATATTTAGTGTAGCACTTTCTGTGATAAAAATAAAGAATTGGAAATAAAGTAGACACTTACGAATTTGAGAATGGCTAAACAAGTTGTGCTTTGGGAATACAAGAGGATATGTTCTAAGAAAAAAATGGACACGTGAACACAGAGAAGCATAGGAAGACTTAAATGAACTGATTGATACCTGGTGAAGTCAGAAGAATCAGGAGATCAAAATATACAATGAGAATAAAGATGACAAGAACAATGATCACAAAATAGTTGAAAGTGAATGTTGGGGGCAACTAGGTGGCTCAGTGGATAGAGAGTCAGGCCCAGAAATGGGAGGTCCTGGGTTCAAATTTGGCCTCAGATACTTCCTAGCTGTGTGACCCTGGGCAAGTCACTTAACCCCCATTGCCTAGCCTTTACCACTCTTTTGCCTGAGAACCAGTACATAATATTGATTACAAGACTGAAGGTAATGGTTAAAAAAAGGGGGGAAAATGAGAAAAATGAGCTGTATTATGATTTTTTTAAATAAAAAAGAACTTAAGCTCCTCCAGATTAAATCAATATCTTTCTACTACTTGGTAACAAATGCAAAGATGAGTATAAAAGAGGGCAATGAAAAAATATGGAAAAATATGGCTCAGGAGTGAGAAACCGAAGAGGCCAGAGGCTTGTAGACTACACAGAAGGCATGTATCTATATCTATATCTATATCTATATCTATATCTATGTCTATGTCTATGTCTATGTCTATATATCTATATCTATATCTATCATAAGGATTTTTTTGTAAAAAAAAAGTTTTAAAATGCTAGATAAGGTAGGCATTAATTAATATTACATAAAATGAAGTTGGTTATATTCCCACAGATAGGAAAGTGACTTATCACCATTGAGAAATTATTTCTGAGTCAGCTGTGTGCCATCAGACCATCAGAGCAAAGGTCAGAATCAATATAAAAATAGAAGAAAGAATAAAAATGAGGTGTGATATGCAATGAAAAGAATTTCAACCTGGCCATTTAAATAAGAAATAGATAAAGTAACAGACATCTACACAAACTATCATAATGCCCTCAGGAAATTTAATCAACCTAAATCTGATGTCACCGTGTAGGAACCATGAGTTACAGAAACCACCTCATCCAGCAAACACTTGATCCTGCCAAGCAGAGAGATGGCAGCCAAGGACAATCTGCTTAAGTATATAAACTTGTTGTAAGATCTTAAAGAGGAAGAGGATGGAATTTTATGAGAAGTACTAGCTCATAACATGACTAGAAGTAATTAAGATTAAGTTTGCTGAAATGTATTAATTTACCCCAACTCCCTCCCTTTCCCAGACAGTTCCATTGAAATTAGATCATTCTAAGAGCATTCTGAGATGAAATTGGAAGGAGAACTAAAAAGAAAAGTTCTATTAAGATTTCAGGAACACATTTTTTTTCCCATAAAGGACAATGAAGTCTCTATGATAGATTCCTTTTCAGATAAGAACTAGGTTCACTTGACAGTCACTCCCTGCCCCTGCTTCTTTGTGTTGTATTTTCTTCTTTTGCATACCACCTAGGAAAATTAGCAAGTTCCACATTGTTCTTCCTCCTTTCTACAGGAGTATTCCTCCTTTTACTTTCTTAAAAAAAAAAACTCAAACCAAAAAAACAAAAACAAAAACCCCTTACCCTCAGTCTTAGAATCAGTATTGTGTATTGGTTCCAAAGCAGAAGAGTGGTAAGGGCTAAGCAACAGGAGTTAAGTGATATCTGAGGCCAAATTTGAACCCATGATCTCCTGTCTCTCTGCCTGGCTTTCGATCCAATAAGCCACCTAGATGCTACTTTCTCTTTTTATTCCTTTTTTTTTTAATCCTCAGAATGACTACCTTTTTATAGACACACAAATGACCAAAGGTACTAAAATACAATATGTCTTCATGCTTGTTTACTTTTTTTTTTTTTAATACATTTGATTTGGTATAGGAAAGGACCATATAGCTAGAACTGGAGGTGACTTTAAAGGCACACTAGATAGGGGGCAGCTGAGTGGCTCAGTGGATTGAGAGCCAGGCCTAGAGATGGGAGGTCCTAGGTTCAAATGTGGCCTCAGACACTTCCTAGCTGGGTGATCCTGGGCAAGTCCTTTAACTCCTATTGCCTACCCTTACCACTTTTCTGCCTTGGAACCAAAACACAGTATTGACTCCAAGATGGAAGATAAGGGTTTAAAAAAAAAGGCACAGTAGATAGTCATTGGCTTTGGAGTTAGAAAGATCTGAGTTCAGATCTAGCCTTTGGCATTTACTACAAACCTGGGCAAGTCATTTAACTTCTGTTTGCCTTAGTTCTGTCATCTATAAAATGGGGATACTAATAACATCTTCCTCTCAGGGCTGTTGTGAGGATAAAGTGAAATAATATTTGTTAAGTGCTTAGCATCATACCTGACACACAATAGATGGTAAATAAATGCCTATTCCCTTCCTTCTACAAATGAGAAAACTGAGGTACAGAAAGGTTAAGCAATTTTTCCAAGCTCCTACAGAAAATAAATATCACAGGTGGGATTAGAACCCAAGTCCTCTTTCCATGGTGCCATGTAGCTAGTTTCTTAGAGTCTCTCCTCCAATACTATCTCCAACAGACTACCCCAACAAGCCTTTATGAATTATATGCCATGGGTTTGGCTAGTGACTCAATGGATAGAGGACCAGGCCTAGAGATGGGAGGTCCTGGGTTCAAATGTGGCCTCAGACACTTCCTGGCTATGTGGCCTTGTCACTTAACCCTTACTGCTTTTTACCTTGGAACCAATACTTAGTATCCATTCTAAGATGGAAGGTAAGGGTTTTAATTGTTTAAATTATTCACTATGTATAAGACTCTGTAGGATTCAAAGACAATAAATGAAGTACAGGTATCCCTTCCAAATCATGACTTTTCCCATCATCCTTTCTATATATCATGGGTTGGCATAAGAAAGAATATGGGAATTTGGAGGGAGTTTTGCAGAAGCTGAAGATGATATGCAAAGATCAACAAATGACACAGAGAAAATAATTCAGAAATAAATCATATATATGGTATTGTACAATATTAACGTATCTTTTAGTACCACAAATACATACAATTTCTTTTTTTAAAGTTAAAAATAAGTGGAGTTGAAGTTTGTAAAAGGAATGAGAAAGCCAGCAGATAACTAACAAAGGCTAGAAATGTTAACATTGACCTACATCTAGCCTATGACCAAATACTTGGTCCAAAATTTACAATAAGGTACTGTATACACCCCATAAAAGAAAAAGAAAAAATTCAGACTTCTTCTCTGGTACGACAGGAGGACCAAAAAATTTTACACACTGATGCGGAGTGAAATAAGCAGAACCAGGAGAACATTATACACAGTAACTGAAACGTTGTAGGATGATCAAATGTAATAGACTTTGCTCCTAACAACAATACAATGATTGAGGACAGTTCTGAGAGACTCATGAGAAAGAATGCTATCCACAGCTAGGGAAAGAATTGTTGGAGTATAAATGCAAAAGAAAACATATAATTTATCACTTATTTATATGGGTATATGATTTGGGGTTTTGGTTTTAAAGAATTGCTCTATTAAAAGTGAATAACATGGAAATGAGTTTTGAGTGATAATATATGTATAACCCAGTAGATTTGCTTGTCAACTCTGGGAAGGAGGAGGGAAGAAGGGAGGTAGACAACACAAATCATGTAACCATGGAAAAAATATTTAAAAGAAAGAAAAAATGCACACAGATTTTCCAGATCACAGGGATGCTCCACTGCATCCCTAACCCTGTGATATGGAAGGAATACTTGTATTCATTGTCTTCCAGGAAAGGCCCATTTCTCCTGGGAGATCTAACACATACAACATATATAAATAAGTGCAAAGAAAGGACAGCGTCACCCTCAATATCAATGGAAAGTTGAGAAGAGTAGTGGTTCTGAGGGAAAGATAATATGTTCCATTTTGGATGTAGTAAATTTGAGATTCCAATGGGATAGAATATTGCAGCTGTCTAGCAGATACTTGGTGACTGGGAATTAAAGGAGATAAGGATTGGATATGGAGTTTTGGAAATCATCCTCATAGGGATGATAAAGGAACTCATGGAAGCTGATGAGATTTCCAAGAGAAATAGTATAAAGAGGAGAGGGCTCAAGATTGAGTCAGTTTGGATGCAGGAGATAAGTGATGAGTTTAGAAACTCAGAAATGCATCAACTATATGACTGGTGTTATACGATATTTTTATAATATATATTATATATTTATATTATATACATTATATATTATATATATGTGTTATACTTTATCTTTAATGCCACAAATGTACACAATTTTTTTAAAAGTTAAAATAGGTAAAAAGTTAGTTTGTGAAAAGAATGAGAAAGCCAGCAGATAATGCATAAAGGTTAGAAATGTTAATGTTGACCTGCATTTAGCCTATGACCAAATATCTAACTCAGATTTTACAATAAGGTACCCCATAAAGGAAAAAGAAAAAAATTAGATTTTCTCTGACACAAAGAAAGAATCAAAACATTTTACACAGGTTTTACAGATCATGGGAGCACCACACCCTTAACCCCTGTGGTGTGGAAGGGTTATATGCATTTTATATTTGTCTTTCTTTTGGGGCAACTAGGTGGTGTGGTAGATAAAACACTAAAACTCAGGATGATCTGAGTTCAAATCTAGCCTCACAAACGTACTAGCTATGTGATTTTGGGCAAATCATGTAACCTTTCTTTGTCTCAGTTTCCTTATCTGTAAAATGGGAATAAAAATAATTGTGAGGATCAAATGAGATCATAATTGTAAACACTAAGCACAGTGCCTAGAATGTAATAAGTTTATATCAATGCTAGCTATTATTAAATATCATGATCCTGGGGATGATAGGGAGCCACTGGAGTTTATTTAATGGGGCAGGGGTGATGCGGGCAGACCTGCATCTTGGGAAGATTAATTTGACAGCTGAGGAGAGAAATGACTGGAGTGGGAGAGACAAGGCAGTAACGGTCTAAGCCCGAGTAGTGGAAATGCCAGATGAGAGAGGGGGACACACATGAGAGATATTATGCAGGTAAAATGGACAGATCTTGGCAACAGATTGGGGAGGAGCAGAGAATGGAGTTGGGGAGGACACCTAGGTTGGGAGCCTGGGTGACTGGGAGGAAGGGAGGTGCCCTTAACAAAAACAGGGAAGTGAAGAAGTGGGAAGGATTTGAGAGGAAGGATAACAAGTTCAGTTTGGGACATGTTAAGTTTAAGACAGCTATAAGACCAGTTCAAGATGTCCAATAGACAGTAGGAGGTTAGGGTTCGATAACAACAGGACTGAGGATTAGCATAGAGACAGCAATTGAAAGATGCAAGATGAGTGGTGGATGTGAGTGGGCTACAATCTGTGACCAACAAAGAATTTTTCCAGGAAAAATGGCATAAAGGATAACGTCAAACAGAAGGACTATCATATTGTAGACCTAGAGTTAGGAGCCATCTCAGAGACCAGGTAGTCTAACCACTTCGCTGTATAGAGGAGAAAGCCAAGGCTCAGGGAGGCTAAATGGCAATAAGCATCAGAGATAGAATTTTAATCCTCTTTCCATTATAATCACCACCTACTGAAAAGATGCATGAAAAAGAGGTGTGGACTGGTCACGTCAAGAGAGTAAGAAACAGATCATGGCAACCCACTCCGTTCGTACCTATGAAATGCCAAATTATAAAGAGAGAGGCTTCCAGAATGTTGGGTGGACTGCCTTGGAAGATTTATAGGAAAACATGGGAAAGAGTCTTATAGTATAAGAATGCATAAGTAAATTTGGATCTACCCATTGGAGGGAGTATCCACAGTGATAAGATCCATCCCCTTAAGCCAAATTGTGCCATTCTGGGATGAACCAAAATAAGTGCTGCCATTAAAAAAAACAACTCTCAAAGTGCTAACATTGAAATAGTTCATTAAAATGACTAGATCTGTTCAAGAGCCTCTTTGCTCTTACTAGTTTTGCAGATCAAAAGCAAAAACAATTCAGTGATCTAGCTTTTGAGATTTAGTCTAATGCTCTTCCCCGCCCCATCTTCCCATTTCATAGTGGGAGAAACTGAGGCCTGGGTAGGTTAAGTGATTTGTCTAAGGTTTCAGGGGCTGTGTAGGAATAAGTTAGGGATAGTCTGATTTTTAGGGTTAGTTGAAGGAAGGGAATTTTGAGAGACGCCCCAGGAAAGGATTCTGAGTGGAAAGGAATTGTGGGTCTACAACTGGAAATGACTGAATTTCACTTCCTTCTTGGATTTTGACCAAGCTGGAGGGAGGTTTTGTCTCAGCCTACAATTCCTGTCAAGCTGAAGGAGGAGTTTTGTTCTAAGAGATTCTCCCAAGAAAGTCAGGATTTTTGTGGAGAAAATCTTTTGACATCCAGGTAGAGGATTTGCTTGGAAGAAACGAGAGACCAGTCTTCATCTGGCAGTGATCCATCTAGCAGAATTCTATTGGCTAAGGCAATCCAGAGCTTTCCACCTATAACTTTAAGTTAATTAGTACAGAAGCTACCCCTGAGGTTGTTTCCCTTTCTTTCCTATTAATTATTGGTATTAAGTTAGAGGAAGTCAAATAGCATCGGGGACTGTCTTGGATAGCATGGGGAGGATTAAGCAGGGCCTCCAGAAGAAAACGAAGGCTCTCTTTTCCAAAGAGACTTAAGACAGTTGGGTGGAGTTCGTTCGGATAGATTTAGGGTGATGCCTGCCAGTTCCTTTTATTCTTTTTTAAAGATAAAATTCATTTTTTCATAAACCAAGAGTTTGTGCTTCACTGGCCCTGGGGAGTTCCTAGGTGGGCTATAACACCCAACAACCCTCTAGGACTCTTCTACAATACAGCTGGAATCTGTTTTGGTTTCCTCCTGAACAGTTTTGGTCCTTCCCTCCATGGAAAAAAAAATTCCCTTTGAAACGACATAATCCAGAAAAAGCTTCCGGCTGAGGGACCTGCTTCAGATGAACCACTCTAAAGGGGAAGGAGCTTCCCTGCACAAACTGAAAGTTTAAGATTCAGGATGCAAAGGCCCCAGAACTATTCCCCGAGTACTTCTGGTTAATTCTGTCTGAAAAATGGAGTTGCAGACCACTAGATCTAGGAGAGACCTTTAAGGGAATCTGTAAGCCTGGCCAAAGCGCAGATGACAAAGTCCCCAAACATCTAGGGGCTAATGAGGGACCTACTGCAGGTCCAGAGCTGAGGGAAGTCACATCTAAGGCAAGCAAAGTCTGGACAATGACCCATCAGGAGGCTTGGAGGGAGGACTGACTGGAGGTGGGTGCTGCTGGGTGCCTACAGAATTTGCTTTTGGAAAGAGCTGAAGTGAGTGGGAGCTGAATAACATGGGAACTTTTGTGGAGGGTCTTTAAGGGGCTCCAGAAAAGAAGAGGACTGCTGCCATCCAAGTCCTGGGTGGATGCAGAGATTGATTGTCCATGGATGGCAAGAAGGCTCAGGAAGGAGATGGTTTTTGTTCTGAGTCAGAGGATTTCCTTACTACCTTGGGTAATTAGATGGTCACAGTAGATTGAGCAACAGGACCAAAGAGAGGAAGATCCATGTTCTAATCCAGATTCAGACATTTACTAGCTGTGTGACCCTGGGCAAGTCAGTCTGTTTGCCTCAGTTTCCTCATCTGTAAAATGAGCTACAGAAGGAAATGACAAACTACTTGAATATCTCTGCCAAGAAAATCCCAAATGGGGTCACGAAGAATTAGATGTGATTGAAGCAAATGAACAATAAACGAGTGACCTTAAAGGGGAAGGAAGCAGAAGGGAATAAAACTCTATAAAGAACCTTCTCTGCATCTGACACTGTGATAAGTGCTTTTTCATAAAAATTATCTCACAGCACTATACTAGGAAGTACTAAAGAAATACAGAGTTTAGACAAGAGAGAGCTCTTGAGAAACTGATAGTAAAATCACCCATCATTCCAGCTCTCCCATAAGCATCACCCATCTTACCCCTGTTCCTCAAGATTTCCACTCTTTTGCTCACCACCTTGGGAGCAGGGAGGGGTAGGAGGGAATGAAAGAGAGAGGGTGGGAAGGGGGGAGAGAATTTGAAACAAAAAGTTTTTAACTGAATGCTAAAAATTGTTCTTACTTACAATTGGGGGAAAATTAAAAAAAAGTTTTAAACCCTTAACTTCTGTGTATTGGATCCTTGGTGGATGAGTGGGAAGGGTGGGCAATGGGGGTCAAGTGACTTGCCCAGGGTCACACAGCTGGGAAGTGTCTGAGACCGGATTTGAACCTAGGACCTCCTGTCTCTAGGCCTGACTCTCAATTCACTGAGCTACCCAGCTGCCCTAAAAATTTTTTTTTGAAGAAAAAAATTATCTCCCAAAGGTGATAAAGTTAAAATTAAAATTTTATTGAATGGAATTTGAATGAAATTGAATCAAAATAAAAATTAATATTTTGGGGCATGCGTGATGTGGAAATTTTTTTATTGGAGAATGCGTGTATATGGTAAGAGTTTTGTTTTTGTTATTGTTCAGTGAGCAAAAAAGTGTGTTAAAAGGGAAAAATGAAAATGAACAACATTAAAATCAGTCTCATATTTTTGTAATTAATAATGAGCATTTGAGAAGATTGTATATCAAAGGTTCCAATAAAGATTCTTTAAAGCTCACCAAAAAATTATCTCACAAGTAGGTACTATATCATCACCATTTTACAGCTGAGAAAATTGAGGTCAAGTGACTTGGCCAAAGTGTCACACCTAGTGTCTGAGATTAGATTTGAATGCAAGTCTTTTTTCTGATTCCAGACCCAGCTTTCTAACCACTGTACTACTAACATTTCAGGACTTCAGTTTCCTCATACAATATTCCTGAGGCAATAGAGGACAGTAGAAGGAACACTGGCTTTGGAGTCAGAAAACCTGAGTTAAGAGCCAGCCTCTGACACTTCCTACTCTATGCAACCTTGGGCAAATCACTTGGGGTCAGAGGATCTGAGTTCAAATCCTGCCTCTGATACTTAAAACCTGTGGGCAAGTCACTTGGAATCAGAGGTTGTGGTTGTTCATTTGTTTTCAGTCATGTTTGACTCCATTTGGGATTTTTTTGGCAAAGCTATTGGAGTGGTTTGCCATTGCCTTCTCCAGTTCATTTCACAGGTGAGGAAACTGAGGCAAACAGAGTAAAGTGACTTGTCCAGAGTCACAAAACTAGTAAGAGCTTTAGATTAGATTTGAATTCAGGAAGATGTGTCTTCCTGACTTGAAGCCTAGTACCCTATCCACTGTGCCACATCACTGTCAGCTTCTGACACTTACAACCTGGGTGACCTTGGGCAAGTTGCTTGGTGTTAAAAGACCTGAGTTCAAATCCATCTTCTGATACTTACAACCTAGGGGTTAAATCTTTTGGGGCTGTAGTTTTCTCAGCTTTCAGATGAGAGGTTTGGCCTAGATGATCTCTTTGGCATCTTCCATCTCTAATTCTCTGATTTCTCCCAGGCCTAGATTTCTATGAATGTATATTGGGGAGAGATGAGTCCAGGGTGGAAATTGTGGGGGCAGGAGGAGGGGGCCCCAGTGTGTTTCTTCTTGGATCTCTTCCCTTTCCACAGTCATTCTGCTGTGAGTGGGGGTGTTTCTGGGTGTCTGTGACAGCACCAGCTCATAGCTCGTGCTCCGCCAGAGCCCACATCCTGGAAGTACCAAGTTGTGGAACCAGAGAGGAGGAAGACGGAGAGCCAGAGATATTCTGGACCTGCCAGCCTGAGCCCCAACTACCCTTCTTGCCCCATGTGTTTCTCAAATATTAAAGAAAAGATTGCCTGGGTTCCCAGGGGAATCATCTTAAAGTCCTAGAAGACCATGATGGTTAAAGATGATTCACTCTGGGGAGAAGCCCACTCAAGACAGCATCAGCATCCTCCCCACACACCCAGCTGAAGGTGAGGTGGCCAGGGGCACTGACAGTGGCCAGAAGTTCAGAGTGTGTTACCCTGGCACAGAGGAAAGAACCCTAGACAAGATGTCCCAGAACTTTAGCTTGATAGGCTTAACAGTGCACTTAAAATTTTGACTGAGTAACTTGGAGTCCAAGGATCTGAGTTCGAATACACCTTCTGTAACCTAATAAGCTTTAAACTGCACTAAGAATTTTGGGACAAAATTTTGATCCTTTTTTGGCTACTTATTACCTAGTTGGAGGTGGGAGGATCTTGAACAAGTCATTGTCTCTGTTTGAAACTCCAAGTTCACCTTTATAAAATTTTTCTTCCCTTCCTCCTTTCCTTCCTTCCTTCCTTCCTTCCTTCCTTCCTTCCTTCCTTCTTTCTCCTTTACCTTCTGTCTTAAAATCAATTCTAGATATTAGTTCTAAGGCAGAAGAGCAGTAAGGGCTAGGCAATGAGGGTGAAGTGACTTGCCCAGGGTCATTCAGCTAGGAAGGTCCCCCGCCCCTTTTCTTAAAAAAAATAAGTCCTTACCTTCTACCTTAGCCTTTACCTCATTACTAAGGCAGAAGAGAGGTAAAGGCTAGGCAATGGGAGTTAAGGGACTTGCCCAGAGTCATACAGCTAGGAAGTGTCTGAGTCAGATTTGAACCCAGGATCTCCCCTCTAGGCTTGGTTCTCAATCCAAGGAGCCACCCAGCTGCCCCCTCCCCTTCTACTTTAGAATCAATACTTAGTAGGGGTTTAAGATAAACAATGGAGCTAATAACTCTTACTAGCTTAATAGCTTTATAGCTTAAAACTGTATTAAGACTTTTGGGATCCCTTATATGTAATATCTTGTCCCTGCAATGTAAAAATGTATATATAGCCACATAAAGGTAGGTATATTGTACACTACTTATATGTGTGTGTACGTGTTTATATCAATGAGGTTTTATGGCAGAACAAGGGGGAGAGGAAGGCACTAATAAAGAAACTGGGAAAGAACTCACATAGGAAGTACCCTTTGGGCTGAGCTCTGAACAAAAGGAAGGCTTCTGAGAGGTGGAGGTTTATTCCAGCCACTCAGCAAACCTTTATTAAGTGCCTGCTGTGTCCCAGGAACTCTTTGCCAACACGGATAGCATTTACAAAGGCAGAGAAGCAGTCCTTGCCCTCAAAGAGTTTCCAGTCTATAAGAGTTGAGGGACAAGTGAATGCAAGGAATTTAAAAAATAACATAATCCCCAGTGCCCAGAATCCTCTCTGAGCCCTCCCGCATGCCGCATTTGGTGCCACCTGTGCCCTCTGATGCTTCCCTCCCAATGCAGAGAAAAGCTGGCACACATCCCATCTCCAGGTTGACATCATGGAAGGCAGTCATGACAACAGCAGCAGCAACAATAACAGTCATTGTTTGTTGCGAGGCGTAGCCCAGTTTCTCTTTATTGGCACAGAGGGGATAATGATGTGCTTGTGGAGGCCAGAGGCAGAAGGGGGTGCTGTTGGCACCACTTGTAGCTTAGGGGAAATGGCTTTTGGAGGTGCCCACTCTTTGAAAGTCACGGGAAGCGGCCGAATAGAGCAGCAACTGATCGTCTCGGGGCTTCCAACAGAGTTTAGGGGAGCCAGCTGGGAGAAAGGGCATGGTGGGTGCTGCCAGCCAGGGTGCACACAGGGACAAGGATTATGAATTTAGTCAGGGTCTGGGGGCAAGAGGTAGCCCTTTGCCCAAGATCAGGGGTTGATCTATTGGCATAGAATGAATTAACACAAATTGAATCAAACATGGGGGTACTGGAAGGGAATAAGTATTTATTAAGTACCTACTCCATGCCAGCCATCGTGCTAAATGCTTTACAAATATTATCTCATTTGATCTATACACTAGCTCTGGGAAGTAGGTCTATTATTATCTCCATTTTATAGTTGAGGAAACTGAGGCAGATGGAGGTTAAAGGGACTTGTCCAGGGTCACACAGCTAAAAAGTGTCTGAAGTTGGAATTGAATTTAGGTCTTCCTGCCTCCAAGCCCAGAGATCTATCAACTGTGTCATCCCTTTGTTCTCTTGCCCTTCTATGTGGATCCATCAAGGCAGAGATGGCAAAGGTTAATAAGTCTCCACGCCAGGGGGCACTGCTCTCCATGTTTTCTACAACCCAAGAAGGGCCATCAATGTGGTAGGCACACAGCCCCATCATGGCCTTAGGGAGCTCCACTTCAGCACAGACATGGGAGTATCCAGTCTCCAAAACTGGGAACGGAAATCAGAATGGAGAGCAGGATGCCTCGGGTCTCTCCATAGAGCCCTGGAGGATAAATCCAATGGAGTTCCAGAGTCCCCCTCCTCCCAGATAAGAAGGAAGTGGCTTTGGCAGCCATGATAGAGATCTCGAATCTGAGATTCCATCCTTTCCCTCCTACTCTAAGAGAAGCTGGTGACTCTGGTCCAAGTCAACAGCCACTTGTCACCAGTAGCGGGCAAGAGGTAGAGAACAGGAGGGTTCGAGAGGCACAGAGTAGAAGAGAGAAGGTCTTAGTTTCTTCCTTTGTAAAATGAAGGAGTTAGCCTAGAGGATCTCTAAAGTCCATTCCAGAGCAGCTCCGTGGCACAGAGGACAGAGTGCTGAGCCTGGAGTCAGGAAGACTCATCTTCCTGAATTCAAATCTGGCTGCAGACACTTACTAGCTGTGTGACTCTGGGCAAGTCACTTACCCAACTTGCTTTAGTTTCCTTATGTACAAAATGAAATGGAGAAGGAAACAGCAAACCACTCCAGTATCTGCACCAAGAAAACTGCAAATGGGGTCACAAAGAGTTGAACAGAACTGAAAAATGACACATTCCCCAAAGTTCATTCCAGCTCTGACATTCTGTGTTCCATATCAGCTCTTCCATGGTTTTCTGAACAGCCAAGTGATGAGCCATAAATGTCTCAAAATGAATATCCCTGAGACACTCCTGTCTCCATGCCTTTGCACTAGCTAGCCCCTGAGACTAGCATGCTCTCCTTCCTAATCTCTTCCTCATAGAGTTCCTCTTTTTCCTTTATGAAGCTGCTCATGTGGCCAGCTAGTTGACTCAGTGGATAAAGAGCCAGACTTAGAGATAGGGAGGTCCTGGGTTCAAATCTGGCCTCAGACACTTCCTAGCTCGGTGACCCTGGGCAAGTCACTTAACCCCTATTGCCTATCCCTTACTGCTCTTCAGCCTTGAAACTAATACACAGTATTGATTTTAAGACAGAAGGTAAGAGTTGTTGCTTTTTTTTTTAAAATAAATCCTTTAAGCTGCTCAAGTACCATCTTTTTATGAAACATCTTGAGCTCATTACCTTTCTCCCGAGACCTTTCCTCTTCCAAATGTTTCTATTTCTTTTGAAGGTACCACCATCCTTCCAGTCTCCCATCAACTGCTCCCTCCCCCACATGTCAATTGATCCGCATTTATGAAGCACCACACACTTGTCACTGCCTTCACAACACCTTGGACCTCCGAAGTCTTTGAAGTCCCTTCCCGTGGAGCCACCCTCTTGGTTCAGGACCTCCTTCTTTTTTTACCCACATGATTTCATCTACCTCCAAATAGGTCCCCCTGCCCTAAGTCTCTTCCCACTCCAAACTGTCCTACCTGCTGCTGCCACAGAAAGTGTCCTGAAACACAGCCCTGTTGCTCTGTCTACACAATTCCTTTACTCAGTCAGCTCCAGTGGTTTTCTATCGACTCTGGGATAAAATATTCTCTTCTCTGCTTGGCTTTTAAAGCCCTACACAATCTGGTCCCAATATATCTTTCCAGCCTCGCTGGATACTACTCCCACTCACCCATTCTGCACTCCAGCCAAATTGGCCTTCTCTCTGTTCTCCCCACACACAGTACACCATCTTCTATCTTCCTGACCTTGCACTGGCAATCCCTCCTCCTTGTCTCTGCCTCATAGCATCCCTTTCCTCCATTAAGAAGTGGCTAAAATATCACCTTCTTCATGAAACCTTTCCTGATTCCCCTCAACTGTTAGTTCCCTGTGGGCAGCTGGGTAGCTCAGTGGATGGAGGGCCTAGAGAAGGGAGGTCCTAGGTTCAAATCTGGACTCAGACACTTCCTAGCTGTATCACCTTGGGCAAGTCACTTAACCCCCATTGCCCACCCTTACCACTCTTATGTCTTGAAGCCAATACACAGTATTGACTCCAAGAGGGAAGGTAAGGGTTAAAAAAAAAACAAAACAACCTGTTAGTTCCTTCCCCCACCTTGTATTTAACTACTTTGCATTTGTATTTATGGGTGTTCTAGGAGGTCTTGCTGAGCCCTTTTCAGGGCTGGTTATCCGTCTTTGGTGTCCACCTGTCCCTCAATTCTCCCCTATGGTTCCAAGAAGCTGTAGCATGTGCAGCAGCCACACCATGATACAAAACTATTTCCATGGAGAGGCTAAACCAGACTGAGGGTAACAGGACTCAAACCACTCAGTGAGTTGGGAAATGTCTTCTCCAAGCATGAGGAGACTTCCCCTGGTGGACTAGGCAGATGAGAACAATTTATTCCAACAGCCATGAAGGTGGCTGAAGGAGGTGTTGTGGAGTACTTGGAGCTTAGTTAGACATCAAAGAAATCAAGGCCAACCACCACATTCTGGTGGCTCATTCAGCCATCCCAACTTTTGTGGTGCCATTGGACTTGGATGACTCTGGGAGAGAGAGCAAGATTGATGGCTCTTTAAACCCTCCTGGTTTAAAGCAATTCATGTACAAAGTCAAGACATCACCCTGGGATGTTATGGGACTTCTTCCAATCTGAAGGACAAACAACATTCACTTTATATTTATTCTGTTTACATTTTTATATGTCATTATTGAACCCCCCATTCGAATGTAAGCTTCTTGCACAAAGGGATTGTTTCCTTCTTTGTATTTCTATCCCCAGTGCCTGGTACATAGTAGATGTTTAAAATAAATACCTCTTAATTGATTTGCTAAGAAGAGTCTACAAAGGTTGGACCTCTCCGGTCTGAGCCATTTGCTGCCCCTGGAGACAACAAAGGATGAATGACCTCATCAATGGGGCACTGGTGGATTAGAGTATGACCCTCGTCCACATATTCTCTAATGACCTCTAGAGGGATAACTTAAGTAATAATAATGATAATAATGAGCTTGGAAATGGAAATAGCACAATAGCACAGTCATCTACAATAAACTGGACATAATATTGACCCATAAAAGTTAGGAACCATGTTATTGCTATTTATTTCATTATTATATGTATATATTATATTATTATGTATATTATATATAATACCATAAATATTGCTATTTATTTCATTATTATATGTATAATATTATTATGTATATTATATATAATGCCATAAATATTGCTATTTATTTCATTAAATATTTACATTTTTAAAATTTCAGCATTCAATTTTTAAGTTTGAATTCCAAATTCTCTTCCCTCTTCCCACCCCTTTCTCTGCCCCTCGAGAAGGCAAACAATACAAAACTGATTATACATTATACACAGAACATATTAGCAGTGCTGCAAAAGAAAATACACAGACAATAACAAATAAAGTGAAAAAAGTCTACTTTATTTGAAATCGGAGTTCTTTAGTTCTCTCTTTGGAGGTGGATAGTATTTTTTAATCATGAGTCCTTTGGAATTCTTAATTCATTGTTTTGATTTGAGTAGTTAAGTCTTTCACAGTTAATCATCTTTGTAATATTGCTGATACCATGTATAATGTTCTCCTGGTGTAAGGAACAAGTGGGTCAACAGGGGCCTTAAGCTGGTAACAAGGCTAGCAGGAGGATAGTGCTGGGGGTTAGGATGAAGTGAGCAACCTCGGTTGGGCTTGTAACTTGTTTATGGAAGTACAAGGATCCAAACCCTGGGAAGTGAGTGCCCAGTGAAAGGCTCCCTAAAGATGTCAGCCAGCTGACCCCTCCCTGCTGGGGAAATAGGCTCCTATTGGATAATGGGGAAGTGGATGTAGAACTTCCTGCCCCTCAGCAATGGAGCTAGTTCCAGCCCTAACTGCTCCAAATTCCTTCCTGTTGCCTGTCCTCCTAGCCTTTGATTGTAGGGAAATAACCACAGGATTCACTGGTTAAGGCTATGGGGCTTATTGATAACTGGGGAAGGAATAAAGAATGGTAAGGGCTAGACAATAGGGGTTAAGTGACTTGCCCAGGGTCACACAGCTAGGAAGTGCCTGAAGCCAGTTTTGAACCCAGGACCTCCCATCTCTAGGCCTGGCTCTCAATCCACTGAGCCATCCAGTTGTGCCCTGCTTTATAATTTCTTAAAGCACAATAGTATTTCATTACAATCATATACCACAATTTGTTCAGTCATTCCCCAACAGATAGATATCCTTTCAATTTCCAAATCTTTGCCACCACAAAAGAGTTGCTATAAATATTTTTATACAAATAGGTCCTTTTCCATTTTCTTTGATCTCTTTGGGATACAAATCTAGTAGAGGTATTGTTGAGTCAAAAGGTACTTACAGGGGGCAGCTGGATGGCTCAGCGGATTGAGAGCCAGGCCTGGAGACAGGAGGTCCTGGGTTCAAATCTGGTCTCAGACACTTCCTAGCTATGTGACCCTGGGCAAGTCACTTAACGCCCATTGCCTAGCCCTATAACAAATAAAATTAATATAGAAGGATATATATATATACATATATAAAGATATTAGGGTTTTAAAAAAAGGTATGTACAATTTCATAGCCCTTTGAGAGTAGTTCCAAATTATGAATGTTCTATCAGGCCCCTCAACATTATTCCTAATCTGACAAATACAATGAGTAGGATACAATACAATGAAACTTTGAAAGAGTTGCCTTAGAAACAGACTGACAGATGAGCATTTCCTTTCCTTTGGCCCCTTCTTTAAAAAGTTTGCCCATCATTGATTTAGAGCATTTTTTAAAAGGGTGATAGCTTTGATTTCTTCATCTAGAAACTGTTTACTCATGTCTTTTGACCATTTATTTATCAGTTGAGAAATGGCTGATATTCTTATATGTTTAATGAAGTTCTCTTTATATTTTAGATATGAGACCTCTATCAGAGAAACTGCCTATAAAATTTTTCTCCCCCACTTACTGCTTTCCTTCTAATTTTGGCTACATTAGTTTTATTTGTTCAAAAGCCTTTCAATTTAACGTATTGAAAATTATCCATTTTTCATTCCATAATGCTTTCTATCTTATTTACTCTAATTTGCTTATGCTATCTCCTTTTATACCTAGATCATGTATCCATTTTGATCTTATCTTGGTAAATGTTGTAAGATATTGGTCTATATCTAGTTTCTACCCAACTGCTTTCCAGTTCCCCAGCAATTTTTACTAAATAATCAATTTTTATTCCAAAAAATTAGATCTTTTTTGGATTTCTCTTCCTACCCATGTGATTAGCACCCTAGTTTAAGCCTCATCATCTCTTCCCCCAACAATTGCAACAAACTCCTAATGGGACTCCTTGCCTCCAGTCTCTCCCTCTCCAATCCATCCTCCGCACTCTTATGATCATAGATCCTTGGCAGTACAGTTAAAGGATCTAAGTTCACATCCCACCTGTGTCATCTACAAAGTACATGGCCTTTGGGCAAGCTACTGGATGTCCTCGGGTCTGAGTTTCTTTAATGGCAAAATGAGATAGTTGGGCTAGGTGCCTCTTAGGTTTCTAAATCTGTGATCTTAAAAGGGTCTTACAAGTCAGCTCCTAGACCAGTGATGGTGAACCTTTTTGAGACCAAGTGTCCCAATTGCAAACTGTATCCCTATGGCTTTCTAGTAATGAACTCTGGCAAACTCTGTGCTGGGGTGATGGCAAGGGATATGAATGCCCCCCCCACTCTGGCACGCATGCCATAGGTTCACCAATATGGCCCTAGACTTTTCCTCTTAGGCAATGAGCAAATCTACTCCCCCTTTCTGGGATTTAATTTTTATCTGTAAAATGTAGGCACTAAATAGAATGAGCTCTAAAGTCCCTCTCAGAGGCAGCTGTGGTTCCTAGCTGTGTGTCCCTGGGCAAGTTACTTAATTTCTGATTGTTTAACAAAAAGTATCCACTGGATCCATGGGAGAACAAGATGACAAACTACTCCGGTATTCTTGCCAAGAAAACCCTGTGGATAGAGACGATCCCTGGGGGTCACAAAGAGTAGAACATGACTGAACAACAAAATTCCCTCCCAGCTTTCTAAGATAGTATGTATGGTCTTGGGCCCTTACTTGGAGGGAAGGGGGAAGATTCTGAGGTTTCTGAGGCAAGCCACTTGACCTCTGTTCGCCTTAGTTTCCTCATCTGTAAAATGGGGATAATAATAGCAGCTACCTCTCAGGGTTACTGTGAGGATCAGAGAAAATATTTGTAAAGTGCTTCGCACAGTGCCTGGCACGTAACAGAGGGGTGATGATGATCTGTTCTGCATGGGGCACTGGGACTCCTTCAGCCCATCTCAGACACCTCTAGGCCTGAGGATAGGAGTGGGAGGGGGACAAGATTTTCCAGCATCACAGGGGGCCTGTTTCACTCTTGTTGGAACATGAGTATAGAGCTGGCTTTCAAAGCCATTAAGTGCATGAATTATTCAGTGTGAACTCTCCTGTTCTTTGGGAAACAGGTGTTCTGGGAGTGGAGCCTGATTTATTTAACAGGGAAGCCAGCCTCCAGACCCAATTCCTCACAGGGTATCCCGGTAAAAGCCAGCCGCAGAAATCCCTGCTGGGGCAGCCTGTGCAAAAGAAAAAAAAAAAGCCATCCTGAATTCTCTTCCGAGTCTTCCCTGTTGAAACAGCCCTGGACCATCCTGGGGCCCAGGGAGGGATGGAAGCACAGCCAGGGGCCCTCAAGATCCATCATCTTAAGAGTCAACAGCCCAAGGACATAGGGAGGCTGCCAGCCGGCCCAGGGGACCCACTGAGTGCTGAGCGGGGCACTTCTGAGCACAGATACCAGCAACCCCAAGGGGGAAACAAGTCCTTTCTGTCCTCCCAGCATCCTCAGCAACTCAGACAGTAGACCATTTCCCAAAGTCTGATACTGAGACTTATTCCAGGAAGAGCTTGAGGTGGGAGCAGGAGAGATAGGATGTCCCAATTCTTCTGCTGGGGGGACTATTGTTTCTTTCCCTGGCTGAGCATGTGGAAGATGCTTCTGGGATAGCTTTAGTTCTTTCTCCCACCAGCCCTTTCCTTCTCCTCTCCCTTCTCTTCATCCTCTTCCTCCCTTCCTTCCATCATCTTCTCTCTCCTTTCTCTCATTTCTCTCCTTCTCCTTCCTTGCCTTTCTTTTCCCAGCTCTTTCCCTTCTTTCCCTTATTTTTCTTCTCTTCCTTTTCTTTCCTCTTCTCTTCATTCTTTTTCTCATTTCCTCTTCCTTCTTTTCTTCTCTTGCCATCTATCTTGACTTAAAAATCATAGAACTATAAGGTTGGGAAGATCCCGACATTCATGGAATGTCAGAACTGGAAGAGACTTTTAGAGGTCATTTGTAAAATGAGTAGGTTAGACTAAATGATATCTAAGGCCTCTTTCAGTTCTCATTCCTATGAGCTAGTCTGGCCTCTCAGGTAACTGAAGTGCAGTGGGTAGAGTGCAAAAAGACCAGAGTTCAAACCCTACCTCAGACATTTACTAGTTGTGTGACTCTGGGCAAAAAAACTCCTGGATAGTTATGGTCCAAACCACAAAGAGTTTGGACATGACTGAACAACTGAACAACAAAAGTCTCTCCCAGTTTTCTAAAATAGGATGCATGGTAGGCCCTTGCGGTGAGGGAAGGTGGGGAAGGCTTTCTGAGGTTTCTCAGGCAAATCACTAAGCCCTATGCTAGGACCTCTTTCTCAGTTTCCTCATCTGTAAAATGGGAAAAATAATGGGCAGAAAACTCCTTTTCTTCTTTCATCCCATGAACTTGAATGTACTACTTCTTCCATAACAACCTCCCATTCAGAAGTGTTTTTCTCTGCCTTTGAGTTCCCATAGCATCTTGTTTCTAACTCATTCATTGGCCATATTCTGTTTTTTTTTTGTCATTATTAGATGTGTATCCCCCAATCTCCTCTGGCTGGCCCAGTGGGTAGCATAGACTCTTGCATATAGCAGGTCAGAAATTTATATAGTACCTCAAAGTGTCTAAAATAATTTCTGTTATTGACTGCGTCTCCTCTGGCTGTCTATACCCCCTGCTTCCCTTTTCCTCATCCCAAATACTCTGACCCATTTCAGGGATATGAGTAAAACAGGTTAAGAAGATCCAAATGGGAGGCATTTGTAAATCCAAAGCAAGGTTCAAGAATTGCCGGCTCCTGCGGTTAGATGTAAACTTTTGTGTCATAGAGAATAGAATTATCTGACATTAAACATATAGACATCGATAACGGTATTGTAAAGAGTCCCTCTTTAAGGAAATCAGGAAGACCATTATGAACAGTGAGCAGAACTAGAATAACAATCTATATAATGAGGGAAGCAGCTTTTTAGAACTCTGATGAGTGCAGTGATAAATCACAGGGTCCAGAGGACTGAAGAGGAAACCTAAAATTCCCCTCCTGCCAGAGAAGTGATGGACTTATAATGTAAACAAAGAGGGAGAGAGAGAAAGAGAGAGAGAGAGAGGGGAACAGAGAGAGAGAGAGAAGGAAGGAGGGAGGGAGGGAGGGAGAGAGGGAGAGTTTTCAGGCAAGCCAATGAAGGAAATATGTTTTGCTGGATTATGTATGTTTATGATCGGGGTTTTCTTTTTATTTTATTTTTAAAATTTGCTCAATGAGGGAGGCAGTGGGAGTGATATATATGTTCATAAAAAGAAATACCAATTTAATTTAGTACTTATTTAATATAATATTTTATAACATTATTATATTTTATTATATATTATTTTATTTAAAATTTGCTCAATTGAGGCATTGGGAGGGACAGGTTACAAATATTTATAGAAATATAAAAATATAAAAATAAATTTATTTAAAAAACAAGTTGAAAAAAAGGGACCTCAGATCCCATCTTCTTTGACCACAGGGAATATGTGTTTTTTTTTTCATTTTGGTGCCCCTACTACTCAGCTCCAGGACTTTGTACAGATATTCCTAATAAACATTTATCGAATTAGAAAAAAAGAATTTCTTGATGTTCCCTTCTGTATGTCAAAGCCTTGGTTGCTGCCTATCTTGCCTGCCTCTAGTTCTGGCTTTATAGTTTGGTCATAATAATGACCAATAATTTTTGGTGACTGGGTATTTTTTATGGATTTGTTCACATCTGTGTTGTCAATCAGACAACAAAAAACTGGAGGAGGAGTGGGAGCCAAGACAGCAAATTAGAGGTAACCTAGCTCAACCCTCTCAACATTCCCCTTCAAACAACTTTGAAATAACACCTCAAATCAAATTTTGGAGCAGCAAAGCCAATAAGAGGTCAAGATGAGATGTTTTTCTGGCCTAATTTCACACACATGGAAGCAACAACATTGGCCACAGCCACCACAGCGGCTTTGGGAGCTCTCATCCCAGAGAGTGTGAGGGAATTGGGCAATTGATCAGAAAGAGAAATGAGAATGATGCAAGAAAATTATGAGAAAAGAATTAATAGCTTGGTAGAGGAAGCATAAAAATATTAAAGAAAACAACACTTTAAAAACAGAATTAGTCAAATGGAAAAAGAGATAAGAAAGATCACTGAAAAAATTCTATTGGACTACTTGAAAGCCATCAAAGAAAGAATCTAGACACCGCATTCCAAGAAATTATCAAAGGAAACTACTGTGATATCATAGATCCAGAGGGTAAAATAGAAATCAATGGAAACCACTGATTACTTCCTGAAAGAGATCCCAAAATGTAAACAACCAAGAATAACTATGGTCAAATTCCAGAGCTCCTAAGTCATAGATAAAATACTTCAAGCAGCTAGAAAGAAGCAATTCAAATATTGCAGAGCCATAGGTAGGATCACATAAGATTTAGAGGCTTCCATGTTAATTGAGCAGAAGGTCTAGAATATGATACTCCACAAGGGGAAGGAGCTAGGATTACAACCAATTGTAACCTACCCAGAAAACTGTATAATTCTTCAGAAGAAAAAATGATGATTTAAAGAAACAAAGGACTTTCAAACATTACTGTTGAAAAATATGGAGCTAAGTAGAAAATTTGACATTCAAACACAAGACTAAAGAGAAGTATAAAAAATAAACATGAAAGAATCATCATAAATGGTTTTGATAAATGTAAACTGATTACGTTCCTATATTGGAAGATGATACACATAACACCTAAGACATTTTTCATATTGGGGCAGTTAAGAGGAATTTACATCAATGCCATCAGAAATGGCTCAAAGAGGGAAGATATACACTTAGTTGTATATGTAAATCTATCTCACCCAATAGGGAAATAGGAAGGGAAGGAGCTAAGAGAATGGTGGGGAGGAATGATAAAAGGGAGAGAAGATTATGGGAGGCAGTAGTTAGATGTAAGATAGACTTTTGAGGAGGAACAGGATAAAAAGGGAGAAAGAAAAACAAGAAAATGGCATAGAAGGAAATAAACAAGTATAATCATAACTGTGAATGGGAATGGGATGAGCTCACCCATAAAATGGAAGAGGATCACAGACTAGATTCCAGACCAGAATCCAACAATATGTTGTTTACAAGAGACATACTTGAAACAGAAAGACACAAATAAGTTAAATAAAAAAGGGCTGGACCACAATCTAATATGCTTAGCTGAACTAGAAAAGGTCTAGCAATCATGATCTCATGCAAAACAAAAGCAAAAATAGACCTAATTAAAAAGGATTATAAGGGAAACTACATTTTGCTAAATGGTACCATAGACAATGAAGTAATATTAAAAACATTTGTAGCAAGTTTCTCTGATAAATGTCTCATTTCTCAAATATATACTAAGTATAAAACTGAGTAAAAATTATTAAAGTACAAGCCATTCCCTGATTGATAAATGGTCGAAGGAAATAAAGAGGCAGTTTTCAGAAGAAATCAAAGCTATCTATAGTAAAAAAAAAAGCTAAAATCACTATTGATTAGAGAAAGGCAAATTAAAACAAAGCAGAGGTACCATCTCACATTTATCAGAAATGACAAATGCTGGAGGGGATGAGGAAAAAGTGGGCACACTAATGAACTATTGGTAGAGTAGTAAACTGGTCTGATCACTCTGGAGAACAATTTGGAACCATGTCTAAAGGGCTATAATACTGTGCATAACCCTTGACCCAGAAATACCAGTACAAGGCCCATATCCCAAAGAGATCAAAGAAAAAGGAAAAGGACCCACATACAAAAATATTTGTAGAAACTCCTTTTTTGTGGTACCAAAGAATTGGAAAATGGCTGAACAAATTGTGGCATATTTTTGTGATGGAATACTATTGTATTATAAGAAATGACTAGGGAGGTGGTTTCAGAAAAATATGGCAAGAATTATATGAACTGATGCAGAGTGAAGTGAGAAGGAACCTGGAGATTATTGTGCACAGTAATAGCAGTGTTATAATTATGAGCCACTGTAAAAGACTTAGCTACTCTGATCAATACTCTGATCCAGAACAATTCCAAAGGACTCATGCTGAAAATGCGCTATCTAACTCCAGAGAGAGAACTGATGAACTCTTGAGTTCAAACTGAAGTATAATTTTCTCATTTTCTTGCTTTAAAAAATAAGGCTAATATGAATCTGTTTTGCATAATTTCACATGTATAATTGATATCAGATTGCTTGTCTTCTCAGTGGGTGGGGGAGAAGGTGGGAGGGAAGGAGAGAGAGAGAATTAGAAAATCAAAATTTAAAAAGGAAAAAATGTTAAACACAAATAAATAATACATTTAAAAATATTTTTTTAAAAAACTGGGGAAAACTTTTTTGAGTCAGGGGTTAAATTCTGAGATGGAGAGAACAACCACTTTCTGGCAGACTCCAAGGAACCAGGTTTAAGGGGCAGTATTTTGCCCAAGTTTGGTAAAGAAATAAGGGTGACTAGCGAGGACAGACTTCTCAGGGAACAAAAGAAAAAGGCCCTCTACTGGGATCTGTGCTGTAAGCAAGCTGATCTCAGTGAATTGACAAATAGCTCCCAAATTAGGGCATCTTTAAGTGAGACTTAGCTTCTATGCTGAAACAAGCTGGACTCTCTCTGTTGGGTACCTGTAATTGGTTTGTAAATGATCTGGAGTAACATAATTGAAGGAGACAGTCCTGAGATTGTGTTGTTGCCAGTACTTTATTATAATAACACCCATTTCTTTGGAGATCGATTATATGGCATTATATCACAGCTGAAAGTTTGGAAGGCTTTAAGAAAAACTAGTTCTGAACAGCCAAAGTAGATGCCAGGAAATCCATACACTGTGAATCTTATTTATAGGAGAGACCCTCAGACCATGTCATTTTCGTCATTTCAGTCGCATCATACCCGTTATGATCCCATTTGAGTGTTTCTTGGCAGAGATATTGGAATGGTTTACTACTCCCCCAGCTCATTTTACATATGAGGTAATGGAGGAAAAAGGGGACAAGGGACTTGACTTGCCCAAGGTCATACAGCTAGTAAGTGCCTGAGGCCAGATTTGAACTCACGAAGATGAGTCTTCCTGAGCCTAGATCTAGCACTGTCTATTATGCCACCTAGCTGCCATTATAGAATAATAAGGTCATAGATTTAGAGCTGAAAGAGATCTTAGGAGACACCTAGTCTTGCCCCCTCAGAGAAGGACCAAAATGCCCAGGGTCCCAGAGGTCATGAATGGCTACAATGGAATTAGAACTTACTCCCTCTGATCCCAAAACATTCTTTTTGTTATAACACATTTTCTGACTTGGGTCAGAGGGTTGGCTCTGCCACTTATTACTTGTATGAGTTTGAGCAATTAATTTTACCTCTGCGGGCCTTAGTTCTTCTGTATATTGAAGTAGATAGAATGAGGTCATTTAGAATGTTTCAGTCCCAAATCCCATAGTCCTTTTTTTAAAAAAAATATTTTATTTTCCAAATTAAATGTAATAATTTTCAAAATACATTTCCAGAAATTTTAAGATCTACCTTGTCTATTTCCTCCCCCCCCCTACCACTTTCAAAGATGGGGGTGCAGCTGGATAGCTCAGTGGAGTGAGAGTCAGGCCTAGAGACAGGAGGTCCTAGGTTCAAACCCAGCCTCAGCCACTTCCCAGCTGTGTGACCCTGGGCAAGTCACTTGACCCCCATTGCCCACCCTTACCAATCTTCCACCTATGAGACAATACACCGAAGTACAAGGGTTAAAAAAAAAAAAAAAAGATGGCAAGCAATTTGAGCTGGGTTATACATATATTATCATGCAAAACATACTTCCATATTGGTCATTGTTGTAAGAGAATACTCATCAAAAGCCAAAACTCCAAAATATAAACCCAAATAAACTAAAGTGAAAAATAGTATGCATTGATTTGCATTCTGATTCCAAAAGTTTTTTTTTCTCTGGTGGTAGATAGCATTCTTTGTCATAAGTCCCTCAGAATCATTTTTTACCTCAGACTTCTGTCCCCTTTTCTCTTTTATAGTATGGCAATTTTCTGTAGTCCTGACTGCCAATGGGTGAGTGCAATATTGCTGCAATTGGTCTGCATGCTTGTAGGATATAAGCTAGTACACATAGGATTTTGATATATATTTTTTATCTAGAATTTTTTTCTTCTGTTTGGTTTTTGAGTTTTGGGGGGGGGGTTGAGAATTGAACCATATATCTGGATCATTGTATTGTTGAGAGCAGCTAAGTCTGTCACAGTCGATCATCCCACAATATTGCTGTTACCGTGTACAATGTTCCCCTGGTTCTGCTTATTTCACTCTGCATCAGTTCATGGAGGTCTTTCCAGCTTTTTCAGAAATCATCCAGCCCATTGTTTTAGAATTCCATCACCATCATATACCACAATTTGTTCAACCATTCCTCAACTGATGGTATGCAGGTGGAAAATTTGCCACACCTGAATTCCCAGAATCCTTTTAAGTTACATCCTCATTTGATGTACAGGGACTTGGGCAATAAATTTGGCTGAGACCCACACTGCAGGGCTCTTTTTTTTTTTTTGAGTTTGTGCTTTGCTTTGGTAAAGTGCTGCAGGTGTAAGTTTTTGGCTCTCTTTGCTCTGCTCACTTTACTGAAAGAATCCTTTTTCTTTTCTTTCCCTCCTCTTTTTGTTTATTATTAAATTATATATATATGTGTATATATATATATATATTAAAACACTGGGAGTATTTATTCCTTTTTACTCCTACAATGGACATGCTCTCAATTTTGAATTCTTTGCCTCCACAAAAAGAGCTGCTCTAAATATTTTGGTACAAGTAGGTCCTTTCCCCTTTTTAATGACCTCTTTGGAATTCAGACATTGTAGAGTTGTGGCACTGCAGAACAATTTTTAGATTTTAGATTTAGAACATTTTTTCATATGATTATTGATAGCTTTTATTTCTTCATCTTAAAACTGCTCGTTCATATCCTTTTCAATTGGGGAAAATGCATTGTATTCTTATAAATTTCACTTAGTTCTCTCTATATTTGAGAAATTAGACCTTTATCGGAGAAATTTGCTATAATCTCCCCTGCCAGTTTGTTGTTTCCCTTCTAATCTTGGCTATGTTGGTTTTGCTTGTATAGAAACTTTTAAATTTAATATAATCAAAATTATTCATTTTATATCTTGTTCTCTATATCTATGTTCTCTATCTCTTGTTTCATCATAAATACTTCCCTTCTCCATAGATTTGCCAGGTAACCTACTTATGGTATCACCCCTTATTAAATCACATACTTATTTTGGCCTTATCTTGGTATAGGGTGTGAGATACTGGTCTTTATCTAGTTTCTGCCATTCTGTTTTCCAGTTTTCCCGGCAGTTTTTGTCAAATAGTGAGTTCTTATCCCCAGAGCTGGGGTCCTTGGTTGCTATGGTCACTTGCCCCCCCCTTATTGTGTATCTAATCCCCATGATCTTTTGAGAGGGAGAACAATATCAGTACTATAATTAATGTCATACAGTCATAATTATGACATCATGGAAAAACGTGAAATTATATTCTATATTCTCTGTTTAAGGAGGTACAGAAGACAAGGATGTAAGAGGTAAAACTGCCTTCTGGGCAAATTCATTTTGGAAAAGGGGGCCCAAAAGATATTGGTGGGCGAGTATGATGGAGCAACAGATGCAGTGATGGAATTGAGGAAAGCAGAACAGTGAAGAGAACAGTATCACTGCTGGGAGGGGGTGGCATATCCCCCAGGAGGGTTTTTTTTTGGGGGGTAACCCTAACTTTCTGTCTTAGAATCAATACTGAGTAGGCAGAAAAGCATCAAGGGCCAGGCAATAGGGGTTAAGTCTAAGAGTTCTAAAGAGTGTTGAACTGACAGCTACAAAGAGGACCTTGGTGCCATGACCAGAGTTGCCTGGGGGAAGAAGTTTGGACGTATGTTTTCTCAGGGAAGAATCATCCCACTATTACCGAGGGCACCCTGAACTAGTTCCAACTTTAACAGAAGGATATTATTTCCTCAGGTATTTACTACTTATATGACCTTGGGCAAATCACTTACTCATTCCAGGATACAGGCTCCTCATGTGTAAAAGCAAATGGAGGGGGCAGCAAGGGGCTGAACAAAAACAAGCTTCATATGTGGGGGAATCGTGCTTATGCAGAACTCCTCTTCTAGCATGATGTCGGTAGAAACAGGAAGCATTCTCTAACTGAGCTGGGGACAGTTAGTGGTTGGGTATCTGAGTCATTGATCTAGGATGGAAACCCAAAGCCTTGGGTGGTATCAGCAAATATAAGAGAAGGTTGGGTCCCCTTGTTTGGTTGAGGCAATCCTCCTAGGAGGCCTCAGCTCTCCTTTCCGTGCTCCAGGAGTGTATCAAGAGAGGAGCCAATGCCAGCTCTGGAGTCAGGAGGAACTGGGTTTATATCTGGGTTCTCATTCACCTCCTTGCTGTAGAACCCTGGGTAAGTCTCCCAACCCTGATTGCCTAGCTCTGGCTGATCTTCTAATTTAGGAGTGATAAGTAAGACAGAAGGTAAGGATTGAGGGAGAAAGAGAAAAAGAGAGAGAAAGAAAGAGAGAGAAAGAGGGAGGGAGGGAGAGAGAGGAAGAGGGAGGGAAAGAGAGAGAGAGAGAGGGAGGGAGAGAGAAAGAGAGAAAGGGAGAGAGAGAGGGAGAGAGAGGAAGGAGGGAGGAAGAGAGAGAAGCAAATAATGCTAAGAGAAGCAAATAATACTAGCAATAGCAAACATATAGTACTTTAAGGTTAACAAAGCACTTTACATATATTATTTAATTTGATTTGCTTTTCTTGACAATCCACTGAGGTAGGTGCTATTATCCTCATTTTACAGGTAAGGAAACTGTTGTTGAGAGATATTGTGACTTGTCCACAGTCACATAACTAGAAAATATCTGAGGCAGGATTCAAATTTAGGTCTTCCTGACTCTAAAACTGGCACTTCATTCATTCATTCATTCATTCATTCATTCTTTCTTTCTTTAAGTCCCAACTAAAATCCCACCTTCTGCAGATTTTCCCATTTCTTAATTCCAATGCTTTCTCTCTATTAATTATTTCTTATTTATTCTGTTTTAACTTTGTTTGCAAATTGTTTCCCCCATTAGATTGTAAAGTCAGTGCTTCCTTCCCTCTTTCCTTCCTTCCTTCCTTCCTTCCTTCCTTCCTTCCTTCCTTCCTTCCTTCCTTCCTTCCTTCCTTCCTTCTTTCCTTTTTTTAAACACTTTCTTTATGTCTTAGTAGACAGAAGAGAAAGGATCAAACAAACAGGGTTAAGTGACTTGCCCAGGGTCACACAGCTAGGAAGTGTCTGAGATTACATTGGAACCCAGGTCCTCCCATAGTCTCATAGGTCTGGGCTCTATTCGCTGTCATCTAGCTGCTCCGCCAGGACTATCTTTCAACTCTTCTTGTATCCTCCACACAGCATAGTATCTGACACATAGTAGGCACTTAATAAATGTTTATCAATCAATTCAAGCAATATTTATTGAGCACCTCTTATGTACAAGAGCTATAAGGACACTGTGTCCTAACCTAGCGCAGACACAAAGATGACATAACCCCTGCCCTCAAGGAATTTACAATCAAATCTATAGCATAGCTGAACATAGAGCAACTCATTCAATAAACACTTCTACTGAACCAAACAGGGGGTAAGGCAGGCAGCCTGCTGCTATTAGTGAGTCTGTCTTTTCCTGTTGTATCTTTTCCAACAGGGATGTTTGCCCTGAGTTAGCCACACTCCCTCAGGGAATCCCCTGGGATAAGGGAGTAATTTTCCCCAGGACAGGGACAGGGAACCAAGTCTTTTACTCTGTGAGCTTCCTGTTCTCCCACTCTATGAGCCCATATGAAAATAACAGCTGAGGATAATAAGCTCCCTGTGGATTTTCAGGGGGAAATGGTCCCATGATGGGATTTTCCTCTCCTTCTCAGAGAAGGAGAGAAGGCCTATAATGAACGAGCCCTGTCCACGTTCACAAATAATTAACCCAAAGCAGAGATTTCTCAAGCTCTGGGCCAGCTACGGGGATGTTTTATTCATGGGACTGGCCACAGTGTGATCAATTATGGAAGCTGCTCCCGTGCTGTGCCTGCCTCCCGAAAGCTGCTTAGGACTTCATCATCCTGACATCTAAGGTTTATTTTGGGATCCCTGAATCTTGTAGCTTTGTTCCTCTCCCCCTCGCTGCTGCCTCTGTCCCCCAGGATACCAGGGCTACCTGGGAAGTACCCCCCCCACCATATCTGTTCCCCAATGGCCTTGGCATGGGGTGGTTTGATGGGGTCCCTCTATAACATCCCTTCATGGGCTTTGACCATTTGCTTCACCTTCTTGGTCTCTCTAGGATGGGTCAGCCTCTCACATCCTCAGCCTGGCTTGGTGGTTAGAGCACTGGACCAGGAGTCAGGAAGATGGATTCAAATTTTGTCACTGTTACTAGCTATGTGACACTGGGCCAGCTACTTTCTCTCTTTCTCAGGTTCTTTACCTATAAAATAAGAGGCAGTTAGGTCACACAGTGGAGAGAGTACCAGGCCTGGAGTTGGGAAGACCTGGATTCAAACCTGGATTCAGATATTTCCTAGCTATGAGACCCTGGGCAAGTCATTTAACCCTGATTGTTATCTCCTGTCTTAGAACTGCTACTAAGATAGAAGGTAAGGATTTAAACAACAAACAAGCAGATAACAAACAAGATGCCCCTTCCGGCTCTAAATCTATGGCACAATTAAGTGTTGAAACCTTCATGGGATCATAGATGAGGCCTGGAAAGCAACCGATGAAATTATTTTAGTTCCATGACTCTGTTACATTTGAGGCACCAGGGCTAGAGTCAGAAAGACTCATCTTCCTGAGTTCAAATCTGGCCTCAGACATTTCCTAACCATGTGACCCTAAGTCACTTAACCGTGATTATCTCAGTTTCCCCATTTGTAAAATAGAGAAGGAAATGGCAAACTATTCTAGTATCTTTGCCAAATGGAGTCCTGAAGGGTCAGAAACAACTGAAAATGGATGACTGAGAGAACTGAAGACTAGAGACATTAAGTAAGTCACGAATATCTTAATGAACAGGACTGGGATTCAAATCTAGATCTAGTCCTGGTGACTCTGGAAATCATTTCCTCTGATAAACAATTGAAAGAACAGAGTGGGAGGGGACAGCTACATGGCTCAGTGGATAGAGAGCCCAGCCTCGAGTCAGGAGGTCCTGCATTCAAATCTGGCCTAAGATACCTTCTAGCTGTGTGACCCTGGGCAAGTCATGTAACCCAGTTTGCTTAGCCCTTGCCCTTCCATCTTAGAATTTTTACCAAGACAGAAAGTAAGGGTTTAAAAAAATAGATGTTGAATAGGCTAAAGAAGAGAGGTTGGGGGAAGAACTTTGGCAAATATTTCCCCTTCCTGGATCTCAGTTTCCTCACCTGTAAAGTGATGAGGATTACGCTAGATAGTTCTTAGTCTGTGCTCTGAAGACAATAGCCGTCTTTAATATTTGAAGGCCTGCCATGTAGAAGGCAGATTGGATTTGTTCCGTGTGACTTGATTTTTTTTTCTGTGTGACTTTAGAGGACAGAATTAAGTACCCGTTGGTGGAAGTTACAGGAAAGATGATTTCTGCTTGAGAAAAAAAGAATAACTCTAAAAAATGAGAGCTGTCCAACATTAGAATGAGCTTGTTTTTGTGTGATAATACCAATTTGTATTTCTAGAGAGCTGTCTAGTTTACAAAACTTTCCTTATAACTGCCCAAGGAAACAGACTATTCCTGTTTTATGGATGGGGAAATTGAGGCTCAGAAAGGTCAAGTGACTTGCTAACAGTCACGCAATCTCAGAATCATGATGTAGAGCCAGATCTCCTGACTGTAAGTCTGGCAATTTGAGTACTATACTATGCTGTCTCTCTTGGCTCCTTGTCTCTGTAGGATGACAGTGGCTTGGAGTTAGGAAGACCTGAATTCAAATCTGGCCTCAGACACTTACTAGCTGTGTAAGCCTGGACAAGTCACTTTACCCTGTTTGCCTCAGTTTCCTCATCTGTCAAATGAGCTGAAGAAGCAACCAGTAAACCACTCTGGTGAAGAGTCAGACATGACTGAAAATAACTAAATGACAACAATATGGCGCACCCATCCCAATAGGAGATGCTGTAGAAAGGAATTCAGGCATCAAGTATGCAGTTGGATGAGAAGGCTGTTAAGGTCCCTTTCAGCTCTTACATTCTCTGATTCAAGGGAAAAGTGGGCTTCAGCTAACTGTGACTGGACAAAAGCAGGTCATACTCTTCCATGAAACAGGACCGTACTCATATATGTTGACTATATCAGCAGCTTCCCTAGCAAGGAAGAACTCTGAGCAAATGGGATTTATGTAAAGGCAGAATGAGCCATTGCCTCCAGAGTGTCGTCTGAGAGGAATCAGGAAGGCCCAAAGCTATTATGATCATGGACTTGTCACTATTGTCTGAGGTTCTCCCATTAGAATTCCATTTCTTTGTATTAAAGCTGTGTTCTCTGTTAAAATAGAAGTCCCCCAGGGAGGGGGAAACATATTATGCTATTTTCAATGGATGGGAATCCATTTATTTGTAACAGCTAGCTCAGGGGCAAGTCCCTGCCCAATGAGACATAGTAAGTACAGTAAGAGAGGAGGCTCAGGGTTAGGGACCACTTAATTTGGGGAAAATGATCTTGGGCGGGGGCCCCAGGGAGTGTGGGCACTGGGCATCTAGGCAAAGTGCCAGGAGTGAGGGAAAGGAGTGGCAAGGCCAAGCATCTTGTATGTCTGGTTTTGAGGTTAGGAGAGCAGAACCACAGAGACTAGTTCCCCTTGGAGATTCTGTTTAGTGCCATGACAGATCAAGATCGGTCTCCTACTAGGCCAAATGTCCCCCCTTTGCTTCCTAGCAATCCTAGAATCCCAGAATTTTAAAACGAGGGAGCTTTAGAACATGGAATATAGAATACCACAACTGGAGGGGGGTAAGCAAGATGGAAGGCCTCAAGGAACCTAGAACACAAAATGTTAGAATTACAAAGCATCGTAAATCCTAAAATGTGGAATGTCAGAGATGAAGAGAACTTGGAACATAGAATGTCACAGCTAGAAGAGACTTTTAGACATGGAATGTCAACGGTTAGATCTGGATAGGACTTCAGGATATATTAGAGTTGGAACATAGAACTGGAATGTCAGGTTTGTGAGAGAACTTAGAATAGAGCTTGTTAGCATTAGAAGGAACCACAGAACAGAGGATATATTAGAGGTGGAACTTAGAACGTGGAATGTCAGATTTGTGAGAGAACTTAGACTAGAGCATGTTAGCATTAGAAGGAACCATAGAACAAAGGATGTGTTAGAGGTGGAACTTAGAACGTAGAATGTCAGCTTTGTGAGAGAACTTAGAACAGAACACATTAGCACTAGAAGGGACCTTAGTCTATAGGGCTCAGAAATTTAGGAAAGATCCTTGGGACCTAAAACATAGAATGTTAGAGTTGGTAGGAACCTCAAAGAGCATTCTAGTCCAACCCTACACTGGAGAAACTGAGGCAGAGGGAGAGAAGTGACTTGCTCAAATTCAGACAGTAAGTTAATAGTAGACCAAAGTGGCCTCAAACATTTTCTAGCTGTCTGACCTGGGCAAGTCTCTTAACTTTTAATGCCTACCCATTACTGCTTTTCTTCCTTAGAACAAATACATAGTATTGATCCTAAGATTGAAAGTAAGAGGTTTTTTAAAAATAGTATACCAAGGACAAGGGGTTAAGGTCTCAAAAGGATGATAGAATTTAGAGTTGGAAGGGATCTTAGAAATCATCTAGTCCATTCCTGTCATTTTACAGAAAAGGAAACTGAGACCTACAGAGTTGCCCAGGGTTAAATAGTCCAGAAACAGGAGGTTGGGATGCAGAACTCTACCCAACTCTAAATCCAATAAACTTTTCACTAAAGCGCACTGTCTTTCTCACTGCCAGCCTAGGACATTTTATCAGGATGCCCAGCTGGAATCTGATGCCCCCTTTCCCCAGCTATCAGGGTCCCATGGTCCTGCCCAATCTCTCCCTAAGAGACACCCTGAGCTAAGGAAACCCTGCCAGACTAATGACCTGCCTCTGGCAGTTTAGGAGGCAACAAATCATCCCCCACCCCATCCCTGCAAACCAAGCTGGGTAAACATTCATTTAATGAAGACCTAAAGATGGCATTAATAAGATAGACTGGTCCATCCTGCAAGTTCTGGGAAGATCAGGCTGTCCAGGCTGCCTCCCCTTCCCCTCTTCTTCCCGTTCTCTCAAGAATGGGGAGCCCACAAGCAATTTCATTTAGCACCCTAGAACTGGATGGAATCTTAGCAATCATCCCTGCCCATGCCATAGCATGTGAGCTTTCTCTCGACAGAGGGAGGTAGATGATGGGCTAAAACACAGCCTATGATAGGTTTGCAGTCAAGGAAAACAAATCTACTGTAAGCTGTGTTTGTCACAATTGACCGAATAAATAAAACAATAAGATTTTTAATAATTTAAATTAAAAAAAGAAATTTCAATAGCTCTCAAACTCAAATAGAAACAGTCCCTGGAGGCTGCATATTGACTTAGAAAACCACAATTTAACATTATTTATGTTGTATTGCATTTTTATTTATTTCATCAAACATTTCCTAATTATGCTTTAATCTGGAAATTTTGTGGGCTGCCTACTGCTGAAGGTAGGTTTGACAACCTCTAATCGATTCCAGCTCTTTTTCTTTTAACCCTTACTTTCTGTGTTAGTTTCAATTCTTAGGCAGAAGAGCAGTAAGGGCTAGGTAAATGGGGTTAAATGACTTACCTAGGGTCATACAACTAGGAAATGTCCAAGTCCAGATTTGAACCCAGGACCTCCTGACTTCAGGCCAGGCACTCCAACCACTGTACCACCTAGATGCCGTCAGTCTCTAACTCTTTTTTCACAGAGAAAGCACTTAAAGGTCTTGGGGGAAATAACTTTCTTAAGTGACAAAGTAAGTTGATGGCAAAGCTAAAACCCTACAATCCCCATTTCAAGGCATTTCATACCAGCATCACAGCTGGTCTTATTCCTGTGACTCAGGCCAGATGTAGGCAGCATAAATGGCTGAGGCTTGTCTGGAGCATCCTTCATCCTTTTTCTCTATGACCCCCAACCCTTCGGAATCTTTCTGCTGGCTCTTTGCCATGCAGGGCCCTACCACTCTCACTTTTCCCATCTAGCCCCTGAAGAATAATAAGGTCTTAGGCTTCTGTCTCTAGACCTTATCTAGTCTGTTCAGAAGTTATTTAGTACAAGCCCCCTTGTTTATAAGTGAAAAAGTATTCTAAATGAGGCCTCATGGCAGTTATATGATTTACCTAAGGTCACACAAGTAGTAGAAAATCAGAGGCAGGATTTTATTTTCATTTTTCTTTTTTTCACTTAAAAAAAAATCTCTTTTTCTCTCCCTCCTGCTTCTAGGACTACCACTGGAAAAAAAGAAAAATAAAATTCGTGTAACAAATAAGCCGAGGCAAGCAAAACAAATCAAAGGCAAGATTAAAAATATATGTTTTTCCCCCACTACAACTTTTTTAATATTCATTTTAAAAAAGTTTTGAGTTCCAAATTCTCCCCCTTCTTCTGACCCTCCTGCTCCCAAAATGGCAAGCAATCTGATATAGATTTCACATGTGTAATCATGTAAAACATTTTTCCATATTTGTCATTTTCTGGAAGAGTGCTCTAATGGAAAAAGAGAAAAATAAGAAAGAAAATGAAATATCATATGTTTCAGCCTGCATTTAGACTTCATTGGTCCTTTCTTGGAGGTCAGATGGCATTTTTCGTCATGATTCTCTGGGATTGCTTTGAATCACTGTATTGCTGAGAATAATTAGGCCATTCATAATTATTCATCAAGAAATATTGCTTTCACTGTGTACAATGCCCTTCTGGTTCTGCTTGACTCTATATCAGTTTGTGTAACTCTTAGTATTTTTTTTTTAAAAATCCTTATCTTTTGTCTTAGAATGGACACTAAGGATACGTTCAAAAGGCAGAGGAGGAATAAGGGCTAAACAATTGAGGTTAAGGGATTTTCCTAGGGTCACACAAATAGGACGGGACTGAACCCAGATTTGAACCTTGGTCCTCCTGACACCAGGTCTGGCTCTTTATGCACTGAACTGCCTGCCTAGTAGTGGTCCCCAGAGGCAGGTTTTGAACTCAGACTCTCTAACTCTAGGGCCTTTATTCTTTCCACTATAGCATAAAGCTAAGGCAATTTGTTCCAAAGTTCTCAGATTGACCTTTTAGTATCTGCCCTGTCTTCACTGTTTCTTGCTTCCTACTTCCCTCCATATACTAGTGTTCTGACCTCTTCCTGATTCCCCTATTCTGGGGAAATTATTTAGAACCCTAAAACCATGGAGAGTTAGTGGCAGAAGGAACCTTGGGTAAGGAACTTGTCTGAATCCTTTATTTTACAGAGGGGCACATTCAGGTCTAAGGAGAAGTCTTTTGTCCAAGGTTGGCCATAAGACCAGTTAGTGGTAGAAGGAAACTTGGGTAAGGAACTTTATTTTACAGAGGGGGACAGTCTCTTGTCCAAGGTTGGCCATAAGACCAGTTAATAGTAGAGAACCCAGCTCTCTGAACCCCAGGTGCCCTTCTACTACCTCATAACTGAATTAAATCTGGTATCAGCTATTTCTGGGCAGCTAGGTGGTGCCATGGATAGAGCACTGGGCCTGGAGCCAGAAAGATTTATCTTCCTGGATTAAAATCTGGCCTCAGACCCTTACTAGCTGGATGACCCTGGTCAAGTTACTTCACCCTGTTTGCCTCAATTTCTTCATCTGTCAGATAAGCAGGAAAAACGAATGGCAAACCACTCCTGTATCTCTGCCAAGAAAAGCCCAAATGGGTTTTCAACATTCTCCTAAGATAGGTTGTTCTTCATATACCTGGGAGATTACCACTCTAAACTTTATCGTAGCTCCTGAGCAACAGGTTTTTTTTCCCTTGATAAAGGGATGCCAGGAATCAATGAGGGACTGTTGAGGTAGTGTTGGGACAGAGGGACTTTCTAAGCATCTCTGAAGTCTTACCACCCAGGCCCAATGTGGTTCTTCTCTGACTAAAGCTGTCACCTTTTATTATGTCTCTGCTCTTAGCTGCAGTCTGGTAGGAAAGACTATGAGAAGCCAAGAACTCAGCAGACATTTATTGAGCTTCGACTGTGAGCCAAGCATCCAGTTCAGGTATATTTAAGAGTTATGGCAAATGACAGACCCATGTTCTACTCCCTCTGTTTTTAATGGGGGATGAAGCTCTAATGGGAGTGATTTCAAGAACTGGCAAGGGCACTGGGCAGGTAGGCTGGAAGTGTCCTCTCCTTAGTCTTCATGAGCCATATCGCATGGACAAACCTTATTCTGTTGGTAAATAATACAACCTCGGTCCAAAGAATCTACCGCCTCGCTGCTCATTGTCTGTCTCCACCAGAGACTGGCCTGGGGAAATGTGGTGGTTGTTGTCCTTCATACTCAAAGAGGACTAAAATGACATCAGTGGTGATGTCTTTTGACTCTCAGATAAATCGAATTTAAGTGAGGCAGAGTTGTACAGAGTTGCTGGCCTCATTCTCTCTTCCAGAATCACCGAAGTCCAGTGGCAAGACGAAAGTCAAGATGACAGGCGATGGCCCGGGATGCAGTGGATGACCGTGGCTTCTTGGGTGTCTGACCAAGCACTCCGTAGCACCTGCTTCAGCCACCTTCATGGCTGTTGGAGCAGATGGTTCTCATTCACTCAGGGGAAGGCTTCCCATACTTGGGTAGAAGTCGCCCTAACTCACCAACTGGTTTGAGGTCTGTCAGTTACCCTCAACCTGGTTTATCCCAGCTGCCAAGGTGGTTTTACCATGGTGTGGCCATTGATTGTGCTTGCTATAGTTTCTTGGGGCAACAGGTGAGAGTTGAGCAAGAGGGGGGCACCAAAAGTGGGTGAACAGTCCTGAGAAGGGTTCAACAAGCCCTGGCACCAGAAGTCCTAGCCCTCCCTGAGTATCCCACAGAGGCCTAATGGGATGATCATAAGCCTGGGGAAATAGGAGCAAAGAGAAAAGCAGACTACATTTCCTTCTGGATTAGATTAAAGGAAGTGGAAGGGAATGTGTAGGATTTGGAGCTCGATGACGTTTTAGGAAATAGTTCTTATCTAATCCTTTCATTTTATAGAAGGAGAAATGGAGGCCCAAAGGTAATAGGAATAATATGCCCACCAGTACAAAGCTAAGAAATAGCGGAATTGTTGTTTGAACCCTCATTTTTGGACTCTAAATCTTCATGAATTCAAATCTAGCCTTAGCCATTCACTAGTTGAGTGACCCTGGACAAGTTATTTAACCTGTTTGTCTCATTTCCTCATCTGTAAAATGAACTGGAGAAGGAAACAACAAACAATTCCGATATCTCTGCCAAGAAAACCCCAAACAGAATCATGAAGAGTCAAACATGACTGAAAAACAGTTCAACAACAACAAAATATATGCCATTCACTGTCTGACACATTTTGCTCTTCATAACAACTCTGTGAAGTAGATGCTATTATTACCACTATTATATAGCTGAGGAAACTGAGGCAAATAGGGTTAAGTGACTTTCCTAGGGTCACAGAGCTAGTAAATATCTGAGATTGTATTTGAACTCAGGTCTTCCTGACTCCAGGCCCTGTATTCTATCCATTGTGCCACTTGATGCCTCTGGGGAAGATCAATGTCTTTGACAGGTGTCCCATTCCCTCACCCACAGACCTCCTGTGACTCTATCTCAGCCAGATGATGTGTCTGAGACTTCTTCCTTCCTCTCAACTGACCTTCTTCCTTTCTCTTGGAATGCCATCTCTTCTCTGGTTTCTCTGGCACCTGTTAGGAAGAAGATGCCCTGCCTCAGCACCTCAGGAATCACTGGAGTGACCCAGAGGGTTCACCCACTCAGTTCTTCTGTTACCTCATTCGAGCCAAGCTCATCTCTTTTTCCTGCTTCTTCAGGCCTGGGACTGTCAGCTCTTAGATCCGCTCCATGGAGTCAGAGAACATTAAGTGTGGAAAGAAAGGGTCCTTGGGAATTGTTTAGTCCTTGGAGATTTGGAGAGCAGCCACAATCCATGCCCTTCCCCGATCTAGTTCTTCACCTCTTGTTGTGATCAGTTAAATCCCTGGGTTTATCCTGGTGCTCTTCTAGCCTAACCCTGACCCCAAGCTTGAGTGACTAATCAGTCACCAAATACTCTTCTGGTGGGGAGCTCTGAAGACTCACCAATCATTTAATCAACCAATCCACAAATATATACTGGTACTCACTATTTGTTCAATCCTGTGTGTGTGTGTGTATGTGTGTGCAGTACAGAGATTTAATGATAACAACGACAATAGACAACAACAATGGGTGTGATTCACATTTATGTGGAGTATTCAGGCTTACAAAGGAACCCAGGGAGCTAGGTAATACAAGAGTAATTATGCCCATTTTACAGATGAAGAAAGTGAAGATGGAATGATTTGCCCATGGTTCAGCTTAGAAGAACTGCTACTTTGTATTTATTCTCTTCATATTTATTCTACTACTTCTTAGCTTTGTTACTCTCAGCATATTATTCCTGTTACTTTGGAGAAAGGTGGGAGTGGAAAGGAGATGCTAGAGCTTATCCTTGCTCCCTGTGAGCCACATTCAGACAAACTAATAAGGACATACATGATCTACATGGGCAAAAACAAAACAGCACATACCAAAGATCCCTTACACCAGGAAGCATGCTAAGTGCTGGGCTACAAAGACATTAAATGAAACAATCCCTGGATTCAGTTGGTTGCACCATCTTTGTCCCTCTGACTAGGGCTTTGAAGATCCCATGGTTCAGTCTCCTCATTCTTACTGAAATATATATATATATATACATATATATATATATATATATATATATATGCCACACATACTTTTTCTCCATCTTTCTATCTGTCCATCTATCTATCTGTCCATCCACCTATCTGTCTGTCCGTCTATCTATCTATCTATCTATCTATCTATCTATCTATCTATCTATCTATCATCTCTCTCTCATTGCAAAAGAGTCTTTTTGGTAACCTATATGGTGCCTCTTAAAGTGCTGAATTCTATTTATATTACCACATTAAAAACTACAGAAAAAAGATATTGTTAATCTCCTTGAAACAAAGAGCTAATAGGATATAAAATGAGAAAACATTAGAGGCATTCCCACTAAATACAGGTACAAAACAGAGCTGCCTAACATCACCACTCTGGTTTGGACTACTTTTAGAAAATGTTAGCTCTAATATAAGAAATCAAGGGAACAAGCTTTAGCAAAGAAGAGATTAAAATGTCACTATTTACAGATGACCTGAGTTTATATTTAGAAACCCAAGAGAAAAGGAAAGAAAGAGATGATCATTGTGATATAATTATTATAGCAGATCTATGTGGATCTCCAATGGGAAAATTTATTATCGTTCGAGTTACTCTATATATAGCACTTGGAAGTAACTGTGAGAACCATGTATCACCCTCAATTTCTCCCTCTACTTCTAGGCACAGGTGGAGTCTCAGAATACATTCTCAGACATGAATCTGTGGGTTAAGCTGAGGTCATTCTCTCTTGGTTATAACTGCCAACCCTTAGTAAACTGACCAGCTCAGAGTTCAACTCCAGTTCCTTCTAGGACTACCCAGATAAGCAGAGACTCATAGAGGAGCTCCATTCTCCTGTACACATACATGTGAAGAATCATTCCCCTAGCATCAAAACTTGAAATGCCATCCCAGGAAGAAATATATAAACTTGAGAAGCAACATGGTCTAGTGAGTAAAGCCCTGTATCTAGAATCAGAAAGACCTAGGTTCAAATCCTGCCTCAGACATGTATCATTTGGGAAAAATCATTTAACCTCTCTGGACCTCAATTTCCTCATCTGGAAAATGGAAGGGTGGTTGTGCAATAAATGACCTCTAAGGTCTCCTCCAGCTCTAAATCATTGGTCCTGTAAGCTTTTAGAACTATTCATGCAAGAGAAAATAGGAACCAGCCAAGATAATACTGATCAAAAAATGTGTAGGATTTGGTAGCAAGTGGGACCATGACTGGGGAGCTAGGTGGCATAGTGGACAGAACACTAGGCCTGGAACCAGGAAGGTTCTTCTTCATGAATTCAAATCTGGCCAAATAAACTTACTAGCTGTGTGACCCTGGATAACTTACTTAATCCTTTTGCTCTCAGTTTCCTTGTCTGTAAAATGAGTTGGAGAAGGAAATGGCAAACCATTCCAGTATCTTTGCCAAGAAAACCCCAAATGGGGTTATGAAGAGTCTGACAAGTCTAAAAAATCAAACAATAGTACCATGAATGAAATCGTCCAGCCCAATCAGCCCAGTTCTCCCAAGATGGTATGACTCAAATCTCAAAACTTTGCCTCTTAGCCCTGTGCCCTTGGGTGGGTCATTTAATGACATTAGCTTCTGTTTCTTCCTTCGTAGACATTGAGAAGTGTCTAACTCACAGTGTCTGACCCCCAATAATTGGCCAGAAAAACTCCCTGAGTGCTGCCCAAACTTGATTAAAATGTAATGGGGGTAAGGATAGTTAGGTGGCTCAGTAGAAAGAGCCAAGGCCTAGAAACAGGAGGTCCTGGGTTCAAATGTGGCCTCAGACACTTCCTAGCTGGATGACTCTGGGGAAGTCACTGAACCCCCATTGCCTACCCCTTACGTCTCTTCTGTCTTGGAACCAATACATGATATTGACTCTAAGATGGAAGGTGAGGGTTTGTTTTTTTAAATGTAGTTAGGAAATTTTAGCAAAATGAATAAGAAATATAATACAACATAGATAATGTCACCGAATGGTTTTCTAAGTCCATATACCATAATAATTTGACCAGTATTATCTTGGCTGGTCCTTATCTTCCCTTTCACAAATTGTTCTAAAAATTACAGGATTATCCATTTAGAGGATCTTTGAGGTCATTATTTCCACAACCACCCCTCCATTTTCCAGATGAGGAAATCTCCTAGTCCTTCTGATCTATGAATTTTTGAATTTTCATTGTGTAGCCAGTGGAAGTGGAGGGAGTGTGGAGGGGAGCTGCCCTGTAAGTGGCCAGGTGGCAAAGTGGATAGAGCACTTGAGAAGACGAGTTCCAATCTAGCCTCAGACACCGTGTGAACCTGAGCAAGCCATAAAAACCTCTTTTTGGCTCGGTTCCTCAACTGTAAATTAGGGATAATAATGGAGATAATAACAGTATCTGCTCTGCAGGACTGTTGTGAGGATGAATATTTCTAAATCACTTACCACATAGTAGATGCTAAAGAAATGCTTATTCTTTCCCCCCAAATGCTTGTTTCCTAATAATTGGCCCCAAGAAGCATATTGGATTGATTTTCATCGTATTGTAGCCCTGTTTCTTTCTAGGAGGGAGGGACCATTTTCACTTGCTTTTGCTACGGACACGGCCCAAGGCCCCTGCAGAGAATATCAGTGATGCTCTGGCCCTCCTGGGGGCCCAGAAAGCCTGGGTCCCTGCTTACTCTGCATAATGTTAATGCCTGTATGATGGTGACAGTATCTGTTAGAGGTAATTAAGCTAAGTTCTGTGACTCAGACTTTTTCCTGGCTTTATCTTCAGCAACCATAAGACAAGCTAGGAAAATGGTCGTTTATTAATGGGTCAGCATTTATCAATGCAATGAGACCTGTCCTGTCCTCATATGTAGCATGGGGATGTCATTGTGTGGCTGAAAGAGAGGGAGAATAGACATATCTAGTGCTTCCTTCCTGACCCTTCTCCAAAGGAGATTTTTATTCTATTTGGGAGGGGAAGCAGGACATGGGGACCAGAAACTTGGCCATTCTGCTTTTCTCAGAGGGACAAGGTACTGGGTTAAAATTAAAATTATATCTATTCACTGCAGCATCTGGGTGGCTCAGTGGTTTGGGAGCCAGGTCTAGAGATGGGAAGTCCCAGGTTCAAATCTGGTCTCAGATACTTCCTAGCTGTGTGACCCTGGGCAAGTCACTTCATCCTGTTTGTCTAGCCCTTACCGGCTCTTCTGCCTTAGAATCACTACTCAGTATTGATTCTAAGATAGAAGATAAAAAATTTAAAAAAATTATATCTGTTCACTCCCTTAATTATTATTATTAATATATTATATCGCATATAATATATTAACAGAACAACACACTACATATAAATAATATATAATATTCATATTATAATATTATTAGTCTAGGGAATTTATTCAGATTTAAGTTAAATTTCTGATTGCTGTTATCATTGTTCTCTATATCCAAAGTTTGATTCTCTTCCCACCAAATACCAGTTATACAGTGAACACACAGAGTAAGTAGTAAAGAAAATTCATTTATCCAAGTCAATAACAAAACAGAAATCAGAGAAAGTACTCCTAGGAGAATATATACCAGTGACAACAAAGAAGGACAGAGCTCTCCTACTGAGATGGCGATTGCTCAGCCCAAAGGAGAGAGAATCCTAAATCGCACCCAAAGGAAAGTCTCTGGTGTGGCAAGCTGGGGACAGGGACAGCTCCTCTCATGCCTGCTTCTTCCCAAAGAGTGGGGCTGGCATCTTCCATCGTCTCTCTGGAAGCTCCGAGCCAGAAGCTCCCAAAGTGATTGCAGAGGCAGAAGAACGATTCAAGGAGACCAAGAGCCTCAAGAGACTAGTACCCAACACTACCCTGTCCTCAGCAACTCTGACTGGTTCCTGACATAGGCAGAGGACTGACCTCCAACAAAGAGGAGAGAGAATGCCACATCAATGAGCTTTGGGACTTGGGTGACAAACAGTGGAACACCCCATTGAACCTGGGAACTGGAATATCTGGCATTTTCCCAAGGAGGAACACACCAGCTTCCCTTACAAGTCCTCTGAAACACAAGGCTTCAAAACTGAGAACAGCATTCTTTGCCCAGTAAGAATTCAGATTTACTTTTTTTTTTTTTTAATTTTTTTTTAAACCCTTAACTTCTGTGTATTGGCCCATAGGTGGAAGAGTGGTAAGGGTGGGCAATGGGGGTCAAGTGACTTGCCCAGGGTCACACAGCTGGGAAGTGGCTGAGGCCGGGTTTGAACCTAGGACCTCCCGTCTCTAGGCCTGACTCTCAATCCACTGAGCTACCCAGCTGCCCCTCAGATTTACTTTTGAACTGATAAGTTCTTTCCCCCTTTTAGAGGGCAGTCTCCTTTCTGGGTCTGGGGCAGCTAGGTGGCCCAGTGAATAGAGTACCAGGCCTGGAGTCAGAAAGACTCCTCTCCCAGAGTTCAAATCTGGCCTCAGACACTAACTGTGCAACCCATGGCAAGTCACTTAACTCTGTTTGCCTCAGTTTCCTCATATGTAAAATTCAACCAGAGGGGAAAAATGGTAAACCACTCCTGTATCTTTGCTAAGAAAACCCCAAAATGGTGTCACAGAGAATTGGGCTGAACAACAACTCCCCTTGGTCCCTAGAAAAGTTCCCAGAGCTTATAGTACTTTGGAGTTTGAGGTCACAGTAAGGACAGAGGCCTGAATTGCTTCTCTCTCAGCAGCATCCCTCTGGGGCTTCATGTTCTATTGTTTGCTTTATCTCTTGTCTTTCTCTTGCGGGGAAGGGCTGGGTTGAATTCTCTCCTCAAAGGATGCCTACCTGATAGGGGGAGGCAGTGACGGCAGGCTGAGGCACCGACTGTACCTTAATTCTGTGTCGATGAGCAAATTATTTTTCTTGAGCCTCAGTTTCCATCGTTGTAAAACGAGAGGCTTGGGCTAGATGATTTTTAAGAATTTAAATTCAATTAATCAATTAATTAATTCTTTAATTTAGACTATTCTTGCACGGTTCCATGATTCCTGTTCTCTCCCGCCCCTCCTCCCACGCCCCTCCTTTAGCCATCGAGCAATTCCACTGGGTTTTTACTTGTTGGACTAGATGATTTTTAAGGTCTTTTCAGCTTGAAAATTTGGCTGCTTCTATGACAGTATCGGAAAACAGTTAAGCCTCTCTGTCTTTATTCCCCCCTTCTAAATAAGGGCCACAATACTTCTCCTGACACATACAGCCCCAGCCCTGGACCCTGGGTCCGTTTTTTTTTTTTGTTGTTGTTGTTTGTTTTGTTCAATTTTGTTTTTTCTCTCCGAGGGAAAAAAGCCCCATTTGGTGCCTAGCAGGGCAGAGCCGGAGCTCTGCAGGGGCCGCTGCCCGTCCACCAAGGTGTGGCGGCTGGCTCAAACCTGTAATTGCCGTTTCCCATTAGGGTTCTAAGAGATAGCGGGTGCCGGCAGGGCCAGGCTCCGCTCTTTCTTTCTCCCTTTCAGCTGCTCTGGGGGAGGGAAGGGAGGAGAGAGGGTGAGAAAGCTGGGCTGGGGCTGAGCTGCCGGGGTCGCCGCCGCCCCTCTCTCCCCTTCGCCGCTTTGGGGTTCTGGGCAGCTGGAGCTGGAGATATGGGCATGGGGCTGGACGCGGGGCGACGGCGCCCTTTGGTAAATGGCCGGAGTGAAGGCTGCGCATCTGGAAGCAGCCATCACTAACCAGTCTCCATTTCTAATTTATACAGTCTGGCTGTATGCTCACTCCCTCAGGGGCTGGAGGAGCGTTTAATGATAATAATAACTCTTGTGCTAGGACAGGGCTTTCTACTTTTCCAAGTGCTCTCACATCCATTATCTCATTGAATCCTGAGGAAGAAAGGGAGCGCAGGAGACAGAAAGCTGGACCCCACTTCAAATCCAGCCTCAAATGCTTCCTAGCTGTATGACCCCGGGCAAGTCACTTAACCTCTACCTGCCTTAGTTTCTCACCCTGTAAAATGAGGATAATAATAACACCTACCTTTCAGGGCTATTCTGAGGATTAAAGAAGATCAGATTTGAAAAGTGCTTAGCAGATTCTCTGGCACACAGTAGGACCTTAATAAATGCTTGATCCAAATTGTGGTACATGATGGTGATGGAATAGTATTGTGCTATAGGAAACAATGAGTGGGATGATTTCAGAGAAAACTGGAAAGACCTCCATGAACTGATGCAGAGTGAAATAAGCAGAACCAGGAGAACATGGTACACCATAACAGCAATATAGGGGGATGAGCGAATGTGATAGACTTTGCTAACAGCAATACAACAATCCAGGACAATTCTGAGGGACTCATGAAAACGAATGCTATCCACTGCCAGAGGAAGAATTGTTGGAATCGGATGCAAATCAAAACAGAATTTTTCACTTTAGTTTATTTGGGAGTTTTGGTCTTATGTGAATATTCTAGCATAACAATAACCAATATGGAAGTATGATTTGCATGATAATATATGTATAACCCAAGTCAAATGCCATCTCTGAGAGGACTGAAAGAAGGGAAGGGAGACAATTTGGATCTTATAACTTCAAAAAATGTATGTTGAAAAGTGTTACTACATTTAATTGGGAAAATAAAATATTTTCAAAAATAAATGAATGTCAGTTTCCTTCCACACCAAATCCCTGTGAAGAAGGTAGGGCAGGGAATATTTTCCCCATTTGATAGATAAAGAAACAGAAGTCTAGAGAAAGGGAAAGAACTTGTTCAGGGTCACACAGCAAGTTCCTGGTATAGCCAGGTCTAGAACTCTGTTTCCTTAATCTTGATTTAGTGGGATTAGGATTCTTTCCACTATATCATCCTAGCCGTGCTGGAGAGGGAAAGGGAAGGCACACTGGGATAATTCCTTAAAATGGGGATGGCTAAGGTTCTAGTTACCTGACACTGAAGATATTTCTTTTTGAGTGATCAGAGTAAAAGGCGTATGTAGAGAGAACATAGAGGATCTAGACAGAAGTAAGAAAGACCTTGCAGAGACTGAGGTGAAACTATGCAGGATTCCTCTGGGGAAAAAAATTAGAAAAAGAAAGGGGATCTCAATTCTTGTTCAGTTGTGTCAGTTGTGCTTGATTCTTGATGACCCCATGTGGGGTTTTCTTGGTGGAGATACTGGGATGGTTTGCCATTTCCCTATTCAACTCATTTTATAGATGAGGAAACTGAGGCAAACAGAATTAAGTGGATGGGCCATGGTCACACAGCTAGTAAGTGTCTGAAGTCAGATTTGAACTTAGAAAGATGAGCCTTCCTGATTCCTGGCCCAGTGCTCTGTATGTAGCAATCCAGGTATACACTAATTGTGATATTATTTTAAGAAGTATCCAAAAACTTAACTCTTATACTGCTAATGATTGATCTCTGTAATCTTGAGGGGGCAGCTGGGTAGCTCAGTGCATTGAGAACCAGGCCTAGAGATGGGAGGTCCTAGGTTCAAATCTGACCTCAGGCACTTCCCAGCTGTGTGACCTGGGCAAGTCACTTGACCCCCATTGCCTACCCTTACCACTTTTCTGCCTTGGAGTCAATAACTATCTATTCAACTAGCTGTCTTAGATCCTGAGGGGAGACTTCCCTCTAAAAGGATAAAAAAGACCTAAGTTATAAAAAGCTCAAATGTAAGTCTGGGGTAAATGACTTAACCAAGATCACACAAGCTAGTTAGTGTCTGAATCTAGATTTGAACTCAAGGCTTTCTAACTCCAGGTTGAGTATTCTATCCACTTCACCACCTAGTTCCCAGATCCCTATAAACTTATTATTTTGACTTAAAACCCAAGCCTTCCTTGACTCTGGACTGGTAGGTAGAAGAGAAGAAGACCTTCCAAAGACACAGGGAAGGTTTGAACCAGTAAATTTAAAGAGATAAGGCATTCAAATCTGGCTTCAACCACTTCCTAGCTGTGGGACCACCAGCAACCCAAACTATTAGCCCTTACCACTCTTCTGGCTTAGAATGGATTCTAAGAAAGTGTAAGGGTTTTTTTTTTCTTTAAAGAAAGAGAGAGGGAGGGAGAGAGGGAAAGAGGAAGGGAGAGAAACAGAGAGAGAGAGAGAGAGAGAGAGAGAGAGAGAGAGAGAGGAGAGAAGGGGTGATTCCGTTTTAATCTGAAGTTTGTACCATTTGGAAAGTGATGTTTTCTATTCCCAGCACACAGAGGACAAGACCATAAAAAGGAAATGTTTTCTCGCTTCTGCCAAAGTCAGCTCTTTATAGACCAGTTTCGTTATTTTGTTGGAGATTTTATGAAGCCCCTTAATGTTTGTGTAAGCATCAGATCACATAAGGTGAACCGTTTGGCTAACAGTCATTTTTATTATTTGCTCCACTGATTAATAATAATAGCTGATTTTTTAAAGGAACTTTAAAGCTTTGCAAAGCACGTTGCACATATTGTTTCACTGGATCCTTGCCCAAACCTCAGGAGATATGATGAGAAAATGGACATCAAACAACTTACGAAGCTAGTATGGGTTAGGAGCAGAATTCAAACCCAGGCCTTTCCAGTGGAAAGTAATCCCATTCTAACATTTTCTCTCAAAGACCACATTGTCCCAGCACGCCTTTCCCTGGCTAAGTGAGTGGGCTGCTATGCTGCATCCTGGGTGTGGGATGCCTGGGTCTCAGATAACTGTAGTCAAGTGTGTGCAATCTCTCTGGAGACGGGCTCTACCAAGTATCATTCCAGTTAAGGAAATGGAGTTGATCTCCCATCCCTGGACCGGATGAAGCCTGGAATCTCCATGGGGTCACTTTTACTTTTCCAAGATGAATGGTTTCCTGTCGGAAATGCTCAGGAGGGTCAGAAAGGGAGCGGGTGACCGGAGAACAGCCAGGCTGGTCATGGAGACCTAATAATACCACAGTAAGGTAATACAGGGTTCACAGAGAGGGTTGGACCCAGATGATCCTTAAGGTTCATTTTTTTTTAAACCCTTACCTTCCATCTTAGAATTATTACTGGGTATTGATTCTAAGGCAGAAGAGTGGTAAGGGCTGGGCAATGGGAGTTAAGTGACTTGCCCAGGGTCACCCAGCTAGGAAGTGTCTGAGGCCACATTTGAACCCAGGACCTCCTGTCTCTGGGCCTGACTCTCAGTCCACTGAAACAATCACCTGCCCCCCTTTAGGTTCATTCCCATCCTTACCTTCTATGACTTTCTAGCTTGTAAGTTGAGGCCAAGAGCTCTAAGAACACCAGTGCATTTCAGTAATGTAGTGACTCCCCAACAGGGTTTCCTTACCCTTTTTGTGGCACAGGCCATGTTGGTAGTTGGGCTGATGTGCATCTGTGCATTCTTTTTCTTTTCTTTTTTTAAAAAACCTCTACCTTCTGTCTTAGTATTAATTCTAAGACAGAAGAGCAGCAAGGGCTAGGCAATCAGAGTTAAGTGACTTGTCCATGGTCACCCAGCTGGGAAGTGTCTGAAGTTAGATTTGAACCCAGGACCTCCTGTCTCTAGGCTTGGCTCTCTAATCACTGAACCACCTCACTGCCCCCTATTATATCATTTAAATCTTTCTTGCAAACAGGTTCACACTATGAATTTGCTAATTAGTATTTTCTTAGGAATGGCATAAAGTGTATTGCACCCTTCCTCCAGACTTGAGGCAGGGGTGTTCCAGAGACGGCTTGGACTGGCTTAAGAGAGAAGCTTGTTACATTTTCAGCATGAGCATTTTACATCCCAGAAATCAGTAAAAGTTACACATTGGAGCTTCATTTATTGTTTTGTGGATTGTTTAGCCCAGTGATTCCCAAAGTGGGTGCCACCACCCCCTGGTGGGTGCTGCAGCGATCAGGAGAGCAGTGATGGCCACAGGTGCATTTATCTTTCCTATTAATTGCTATTAAATTTTTTTAAAAATTAATTTCCAGGGGGCTACGTAATATTTTTTCTGGAAAGGGGGCAGAAGGCCAAAAAAGTTTGGAAACCACTAGTTTAGGCTTAAGAAAGTGATGGAGAAAAGTTTATAATGCAAGTTAAGCATGCATGTGGTACATACATTTTTCTCCCTAGAAAGCCGGTTAAACATTTGCCAGCTTACAAATGGATAGACATGGGTATCTACATGGGTCTCTGGCCACATATATACACAAGTACAAGATAATGGGGAAGTAGGAGGGCTGATGGGATATAAAGTGGGGTTAGAGGCAAAACCGGATCAGCTTCCAAGACTGCATGCTCCTGATGCATAGTCACTAGCCCTGTGCCCCTTGGCAAACTGTTCTGGAGCTCAGTCTTATCTTTTGTAAAATGAGGAGGTTGGACTAACTGGTCTCTAAAGTATCCTCCAGGGCGAACTGTTGAGAATCTACCAAGTCATGGACAATTTGAAGAGGAGCAGGAAACAGATGAGCTTGGACAGAATTGGGTAAGCTTGGATATTATTTTGTAATTCTGGCCTCAGACACTTCCTAGCTGTGTGAACCCGGGCAAGTCACTTAACCCCCATTGCCCAGCCCTTACCGCTCTTCTGCCTTGGGATCAATACCCAATATTGATTCTAAGGTAGAAGGTAAGCATATAAAAAAAATCTAACAGGATTCCAGAATTAGAATTCTGTAAGGGTGGTATTTTCCTTTTTTTCCCCCTTAATTAAATCTTACCTTCTAAGTTTTTGCTAAGTATCAGTTCTAAGGCAAAAAAAGAGGTAAAGGACTAGGCAACTGGGGTTAAGTGACTTGCTCAAGGTCATACAGTGAACCCAGGTCCTCTTGACTCCATTTACTCAGCCACTTGGCTGACCCTTGGTGCTTTCCTTCTAGATACATTTTAAAGCTCTCCAAATGACTTCTGGAAATAATCATCCATATTTCACATCCATATTCCACATCCATATTTCAGAGCTAGAGAGGCAAACAGGGTGGAGATCTGAAAGGGAGGGGAATGAGACCCAGTAAGGATGGGGAAAAAGAGAAAATAAAACCTAGAGATTAGGGAACTGGAGATTTATGGGGTAGAAACATGGAGGGAGGAAACCTTGGAGCCAGAAATAGCTGAAAAGCTTTGAAAGCATTACAAGGGCCCCAAGGACCCCCAAGGGGCTAGCTAGGTAGGAAGTGGATAGAGCCAGGAGCCTGAGAAGTCTCTGATACTTACTAGTTGTGCGACTGTGGACAAGTCCCTTAACGCTGTTTGTGTCAGTTTCCTCACCTATAAAATGAGTTGGAGAAGGAAGTGCAAACCATTCCAGTATCTTTGCCCCTCCAAAAAACCCAACAACCCAAATGGGGTCACAAAGGGTTGAGCACAACGAGTCATAATGACAATGTTATTAGTGGTTCTAGCCCTACTTGGTGTACGAATAACTGACTTAACAGTACCTTCCTCTTTGCCTCCGTGGCTAAGTCATGCTGGAATGAAAAGTTTATCAAATCGGTCATCAGGTCATCTATTAACTATGTGACTTTGGACAAGTCATCCCCTGCCCTGCCCTCCCCTCCCCTTGGAATCAGTTTCCTCCAAGGTTGCTGAAAGGACAGTGCCTTAATTAAAAATATTGTAAAATAGGAATTAGTATTCTTTTTTCCTATGTTCTCAGGTTCCTTCAAATGTTAACATTCTGTGTTCTAAGCCCCCCCCCCCCACCGCCTTAGCTCTTATCCTCTTTGTCTGGGTGCATGGAGATCCAAGGAAGAACGGGCGTGAGAGTACACAGAGCCCCTTTCATGGCTGCTCATCTACCTCTGGTGTCCACCTGGCATCCAACTCTCACTTGTGGCTCCAGAAAGCTATAGCATGCACAGTGGCCACACCTTGGTCAACCATCTCTAAAGATGGGCTAAACCAGGTTGAGGATAACTGAGGGACCACAAACCCATTGGTGAGCGAGGGAGGCGTCTGTCCCAGGCGTGTGAAGACATCTCTTGTGGAAGGAGTGGATGAGAGCAGTTTGCTCTAATGGTTACAAAGGAGGGAGATGCAGGCAAAGTGGAAGGCTTAGTGCTTGATCAGACATCAAAGGTGCCAAGAACATCCACTGCCTCCTGGGCCATCACCGGTCATCCTGACTTTGTCTTGCCACTGGACTTTGATGACTCTAGAAGAGAGTGTGAGACTGACCACTGTGCAACTCTGCCCTTAAGAACAGTTCATGTACAAGTCAAGACATCATCCTGTGAGGTCATTGGTCTTCTTTGAAAATGAAGGCAGAGGGGCAGCTGGGTGGCTCAGTAGATTGAGAGCCAGGCCTAGAGGTGGGAGGTCCTGGGTTCAAATCTGGCCTCAGACACTTCCTAGCTGTGTGATTCTGGGAAGGTCACTTTACTCCCATTGCCCAGCCCTTACCATTCTTCTGCCTTAGAACCAATACACGGTATTAATTCTAAGACAGAAGGTAAGGGTTTTAAAAACAAAGAAAATGAAGGCAGAACAACAACAATATTCTTTTTTTCTATGGTCGAAGGGCCTTTCTGGTTCTGATATTCTATGCAAAGAAGAGGATTGCCAATAGCCAGCTTGGCTGTCTTGGACAATCCTGGAGAATGGGACTGAAGAGAGTGGAGGGCTGAGCTCTGGTTACTTTGTGTTTTTAAAGTTAGCTTTGTATTAAATTATGTATAGATTTCTGTTATCTGCTGGGAAGTGATTTGTTTATTCAGCTGCCTCTGATGAGTTGAGATGCTGCTATTGGTTTTCCTTCCCCTTATTCTCCATCGGGGGCCATTTGGGGCAGGCAACAAAACTGGATCCCACAACACCCCAACAAACACCAAAGAAAGGACCCAGGTGGCAGGCCCACCTTTTGCAAAGACAAGGCACAAATGAGGGGAATATCCAGGCTGTCAAGGCCTCCACTTTCACCCAAAAATATTTCCTTGCCTGTCAGGAGACAGAGGCTTGACCATCAGAATTTTGTGTAGCAGAGAGAGGGCAGGGCTTAAAGCCACGAAGACTTGGGTTCAAATCTAACTTTTCAAGTTTGCTATCAGAGAAATCTTACACAAGTTGCTTAATGTCTTTAAGCCTCAATTTCTTCATATAGAAGATGGGGATAATGATAACTTCATAAGAGGATTATTGTTTAACTCAGCTGAGATAATTTGTAAAAGTTATTATACCAGGGGCAACTAGGTAGCACAGGGACAAGCTTGGAGTTGGGAGGACCAGGGTTCAAATCTGGCTTCAGACACTTTCTAGCTGTGTGACCCTGGGTAAATCATTAACCCCTTTTGCCTAGCCTTTACCATTCTTCTGTGTAGAAATGATACCAAGGGGGTCAGCTGGGTGACTATAGTTGATTGAGAGCCAGGCCCAGAGTCAGGAGGACCAGGGTTCAAATCTGGCCTCAGATACTTCCTAGCTGTGTGACCCTGGGCAAGTCACTTCACCCTGAATGTCTACCCCTTGCCAATATTCTGTCTTGGAACCAATACATAGTATTGATTCTAAGCTGAAAAAAAAGAACAACAAATAGTGATAATGAGGGTCCCTGAGTTTTAAATAGTGTGCTCCAGATCATATCCCTGGTAAATGGCTATAGTCAGCATCTGAATCCAGGTCTTCAGAGTCGGGGCTTAAATTCAGATCTTCTGCTTCACAGTCTAGTGCTCTTTGCTTTAGACCTTGGTACCTCTCAGGGAGAAAGCAAAGGCTTGAGGCCACAGCTAAGCTCCACCGGAATTGGGGGAAATGGGTCTAGGCTTCCAGTGGGAGGGAAGGTTGCCGTATGGCACCTGGTATCCAGAACTTTCATAGGGTCATAAATCTAGCGCTGAAAGGGACTTTTGTTATTCCTGGTCATTCATTTCAGTTGTGCCAACCCTTCATGATCCCATTTGGGGGTTCTTGGCAGAGATACTAGAGCAGTTTGCCATTTCCTTCTCCAGCTCATTTTGCAGAAGAGGAAACTGAGGCAAGCAGGGTGACATGACTTGCTGAGGGTCACACAGCTAGTAAAGGTCCAAGTCCATTTGAATTCAGAAAGATGAATCATCCTGCCTCCATGCCAGGAGCTTAGAGGCCATCTAATCCAATTGCTTCATTTTTACAGATAAGGAAAAGGAACCTCAGAGACCTGAATTGACTTGCCTATGGTCATATAGGTTATTTCCCTGAGTCCCTGAGTTCCAGGTTCTTTCCATTGTGACAGAGGAAACCTCCCCATGCCCTCCCCTTGGGCCTCAGTTTTCTCTTCTGTAAAAAAAGGATGAGGTCAGTCTGCCTCAGTAAGGCCCCTTCCCATCCTGCCAGTCTGAGACTGTCCAGGGCTCAGTGGCCCCTCCCCAAGATGACAGTCCTTCCTTAGGGGGGCTGAGCTGCCTTCCTTCAGAGCCTCTCTCCCCACTTAGACACTCCCCTGGGGAGGGCCTGAGTACCTCCCCTAACACTCAGGAGTCCATCCTATTGACCTCCATGAGTAAACCGCCTAAAGATGGAGGGAGGGGTGGTCTCAGGGGCTTTCAGGGGATCACAGAGAGGCATTTATCAGCGTTCCCTAAAGCGCTGAGAGTGGTTTCCAGGGTACTGTGGCCCTGAAGAAGCCATTAGCGAGGGCAGAGTCCTCAGCAATTAGGGCTGCAAATGGGTTTGCTTGATGCACTCAGAGTCCTCTCTCTGACCACCTTCCCCCCTTCCCCCCTATCAGAGAGACAGAGAGTGTCAGATCTGGAAGGGGTCTTTGAGTTTGAATCCAATCTTTAATCTCACAGAAGGGGAAGTTGAGGCCCATAGGAGAATTATTTGCTCGGGATTACCCAAGTGCTAAGCAGCAGGATTGGGATCTGAACTCAGGGCTTCTGCCTCAAAGGTTAGCTTGCTTTCCATTAAACTCTGCTGGTGCTTGGATGAATTATTTAAATATATATTGACTCTGGCCCAGTGTTCCCAGCCCTACTGGTCAATCAGTGTTGGCAGAAGGCATCACTCAGTCTGCATCTTTGTATTCCTGAGATTCGGTACTTAGGCAAGTCAAGTGCCCCAAGCTTTACCTGTGCAAAAAGTGTCATGCACTTGGGGAGGAGCTGAGCTGCATGGTCCCAGTGCCTTTTGCTGATGTGAACCTATCAGACCAAAAGTCATTCTCTTTGGAATTGAAAACAGAAGTGAAATAAGGTTTGAGTAGGTCAAGTTTTTTTTTTTAATGTTGTCTATTATCAGCCAACCAACAGAAATTAATTGCCTACTGTATGCCAGGCATTGGGCTAGGTGTCAGGGCACAAATATAGAGAATGAAACAACCTCTGCCCTCAAGGAGCTTATTTTCTAATGGGGATACAACAGGGGCATATGCAAATCTATATAGAATAGCAATCCATTGACAAATATTTATTTAGCACCTACTATGTGCCAGACATTTACTAAGGATACAAATACAGAGAATGAAACAATCCCTACTCCCAAGGAGCTTGCCCTCAAATGAGAATACAACAGAGACATGTAAGCCTATATAAAATATGCATCAGTCAGTCAACAAATATTTATTTAGCACCTACTATGTGCCAGACACAGCCGGGACATACAAATGACAGTAGTGGTAGTTGTCCTTCATAATGGAAGAGGACCAAAATGGCATCACTGTGTCGAGGTCAATGTACATTTTGTCCCATTGTGGCTGATCAGATCAATAAGAGCTTGGAAGGCTCTACCACAGGTCAGGCACAAATAGCCCATATGAACATTTGGGATGGAGATGTCTTTAAATTTGTGCACCTCACATTTCTCTTGAGCAACTACAATTCTGCTTTGCTCATACAACACAGCACCTTCTTTGATGAAAGTACTCCATTTTCTGTGCCAGTGTCTTCTATGTCTTACAATCAATACCAAAGTTCTTCAGAGAGACCTTGAGAATTTCCTTGGGTCACTTCTGACCTCCATGTGACTGTTTATCTTGTGTGAGTTCTCTGAAAAATTATCTTTTGGGCAAATGTACATTTGACATTTGAACAATATAGGCAGTCCATTGGAACTGTTGTACTGTCTGCAATAGAGTTTGAATGCTTGGCAGTTCAGCTGGAAAAAGGACCTCAGCATCCAGGGCCTTCTCTTGCCAGGTGATCTTCAGAATCTTCCCAAGATGATTCAAATGGAAGTGATTTGATTCCCTGGCATGGCACTGGTCTACTGTCCAGGTTTCACAGGCATACAGCAATGAGGTCAGCACAACGGCTCTGAAGACCTTCAGTCTGGCAGGCAGCCTAATACCTCTTCTCTCCCACACTTTCCTTCAGAGCCTCCCAAACACTGAACTAGCTCTGGCTATGTGTGTGTTACTTACCATATACTTTTTTTTAAATCTTTTTTTATTGATCAGTTAAGAAAACCTTTCCATGTTTACATGATTCATACTCTTTCCCTCTCTTCCTCCCACCCTCCTCCCATAGCCCACTGCAATTCAACTGGGGTTTACATGTGTCATTGATCAAGATCTATTTCCATATTATTGATATTTGCACTAGGGTGATCGCTTAGAATCTACATCCCCAATTATATGCCCATCGACCCATGTGATCAAGCAGTTGTTTTTCTTCTGTGTTTGTACTCCCACAGTTCTTTCTCTGGATGTGGAGAGTGTTCTTTCTCATAAGTCCCTCAGAATTTTCTGGATCATTACATTGCTGCTAGTAGAAAAGTCCATTACATTTGATTGTGCCACAATGTATCAGTCTTTGTGTTCAATGTTCTCCTGGTTCTGCTCCTTTCACTCTGCATCACTTCTTAGAGGTCATTCCAGTTCACATGGAACTCCTCCAGTTCATTATTCACTTTAGCACAATAGTATTCCATCACCAATAGATACCACAATTTGTTCAGCCATTTCCCAATTGAGGGGCATCCCCTCATTTTCCAATTTTTTGCCACCACAAAGAGTGAGGCTATCAGTATTTTTGTACAATTCTTTTTCCTTATTATCTCTTTGGGGTACAAACCCAGCAGTGGTATGGCTGGATCAAAGGGTAGGCATACTTACCATATACTTTCCAGAGATGTACAGATAGATAATGGCAATACAAATATAAAGACTGAAACAATCCTTACTCCCAAGAAAAATACACTTTAACAGAGCTACAACCAACATATACTGACATATAATGACATATACATCAATATTGAATATCAGTCGATTAATTGATAAGTATTCATTAAACCAGGCACTCATAGGATATAAATACAGAGAATGAAACAATTCCTACTCCATAGGAGTTTCCATCATGGAAAGGCTAACAAGAATTGATGCAAAGTGAAATAAGCAAAGCCAAGAAAACCATATACACAGTGACTACAATAATGTAAATAAAAAGATTAGCAGTCACACAACATCCAAGAATTAATGTCACAAAATTACAAAGAACAAGTATGGCCTGAAAGAAGACATATGAGAAGACAACTGCCTCCACTCCTTTGTAGAAGTTGGGGGGGGGGGGAGGAGGAGAAGTTCACAGCTGTGAAACATGGCATATGTTGTCAGACTTTTTTCTATGTATTGCTTGGTTTTCGCAGATTTTTTCTTTTTCTTTTAAAATTATTTATAATAAGGGATGGTTCTATGGGAGGAAGGGAAGAATAAAGGGCTTTGTTGGAGAACCTATGGTATGTGTGCCAGAGGGGGCTGCTCCCCTCCCCCTCTCCACAACACCTGAGGATGTTTCTCCCATCACCTACCCCTCTGCCCAGAAGCTCAATGGGAATACTTCCTCCCGCCACTGTCTGGGGTAAGGGTGCAGCTCTCATGCAGTGTGAGGGCACGGTTTGGGCACTTGGTCTCTAAAAGGTTCACCATTACTGCTTATAGGGGAATTTTTATATTATATAAAAGCAAAATATAGCAATATTCTTTGAAAACAAACTTACATTTTAAGGGGAGAGACATTTGATATTACCAATCCATACAATTTAGTACATCTTTCACTTTATCGTTCCCTCATTTGCCATCAATATTGCTTAAAAACAAATACTGCCTCCCTCCACTTTCTTTTTCCTTAGCATTCATTGTCAGTCTCAGCAGATGCTGTTTTAGAACTTTAGTATGCTTAGCCATCAGCATTTGTCTTAGCTTTTGTCTTACCACTGGTTTTGGATGACTCTAGGAGAGAAAGTAGGGCTGACAGGTGACTCAGTGGATAGAGAGCCATGCCTGGAGACAGGAGGTCCTGGGTTCAAATTTGGCCTTAGATACTTCCTGGTTGTGTGACCCTAGACAAATAACTTAATCCTCATCACTTAGCCCTTGAAGAAAGAAAGAAAGAAAGGAAGGAAGGAAGGAAGGAAGGAAGGAAGGAAGGAAGGAAGGAAGGAAGGAAAAAAATGAGATATAGTATATTTTGGTCTGCATTCAGATTTCATCAGTTTTATCTCTGGAGGTGGATGACATTTTTCTTCGTGAGTCTTTGGGTTTGTCTTGGTTCAATTGTATTACTAAGAAACTATGTTGTTCACAAAAATATTGCTATTGCTGTGTACAATGTTCTTTTGGTTCTGCTCACTTCACTTTGAATTAGTTAGGTAAGTCTTCCCAGCTTTTTAAAAAATCATTCTGTTCTTCATTTCTTATTGCACGATAGCATTCCATTACAACCATATACCACAACTTGTTTAGCTGTTCCCAAATTGTTGGGAAACCCCTCAATTTCCACTACTTTACTACCACAAAAAGTTGTTAAAAGTATTTTTATTTAAATAGGTCTTTCCTTCTCCCTACCTTTTTTTTTTTAAACAATCTCTTTGAGTTACAGACCTCATAGTGCTTTTGCTGGGTCAAAAGGTGTATACGGTTTTATGATCCTTTGGGCATAGTTCCAAATTGATCTCCAGAATGACTAAATCAGTTCACAGCTCCACCAACATTACATTCATATCCCAATTTTTCCACGTCTTCTCCAACATCTATCATTTTCTTTTTCTGCTATCGTAGCCAATCTACTAGGTGATACCTCAGAGTCTTTCATTTACATTGCTCTAATCAAGAGTGATTTAAAGCACTTTTTCATATGCTTGAAGTTAGCTTTGATTTTATTATCTTAAAACTACCTGTTCATATCCTTTGACCATTTATCAATTGAGAAATGATTTGTATTCTTGTAAATTTGACTCAATTCTCTGAGAAATGAGCCCTTTATCAGAG
>NC_058130.1:203397978-203408484 GCF_016433145.1 Gracilinanus agilis
AAGGAAGAAAGGAAGAAACAGAAAAAGACTATGCAACTCTGTCTCACTTAAATCTAATTTATGCTTGAGTCAAGTTATCACTCCATATCATTGGTCCTCTTTGAAACAAAGGGAGAATAATGACTCCTGGGCATGGTTCTTATATTCCTGCTCAATCACTTGTCCTTGCTTTCATCATTTGTACATATCTTTTTGAAATCAGAGGCTGTGGGTTAATGAATTCCCTGTGGGTTCTTCTACCAGTTCCCCATTTTTCCTACTCATTTGGAGTCATCGTACTCTGGATCTGCAGAATTTCATTCTCAAGGGCTTCCTTTCCCTCTTGGGCCAGCTTCCACCATTTAAAATTGACCACCAGGTCATCAGCTCATCCCTATAAGTCTTGAATCTTTTGAAATCTAGAGTTTTTATCACTCTGCTTGGCGTTCTTCATTACCATTCACTCTATGGTCATTCCTGCTTTGGGGCCCCAGGAGATGTTCTTTTTGAAGGATGAGACACTTATTAAAGTAAGTCGCAAATTTCCCAATTGCTTCTGCTAATGGCAGAGAGAAATCACCAGAAGATGTCCCACCAGTTACAACCTTCCTCACTGTGATATTGTTCTCCCATGCCAGGTTTGTTTCCCAAACTCCTAGTCTAATTCCCCCCTCGTTATTTTAGTTTTTGTTCAGTAATATCTAACTCTGTGTTACCCTATGAACCAAAGCTTTCCATAGTGTTTTCTTAGCAAGCAAGGATACTGGAGTGGTTTGCCATTTCCTTTTCCAGTGGACCCAGTAGACCCTTTTGTCAGGTGATCAGAGGTTAAGTGACTTGCCCAAGGTCATGCTGGGGAAGACTCAGGTCTTCCTGACTCCAGGCCCAGCTCTATTTTCATTTTCAGGTACTCCCTAGTACAGTGATGGGCAAACTACAGCCTGTGGGCCAGATGCGGCCCCCTGAAATATTCTATCCAGCTGTGTGACGTTATTCCTAATCTGACGAATACAATGAGTAGGATACTATACGATGAAACTTCAAAAGAGTTGCCTTAGAAACAGACTGACAGATGAGCATTTCCTTTCCTTTGGCTCCCTCTTTAAAAAGTTTGCCCATCACTGCTCTAGTATATCCCAATATCACTTTAGCTTTTGCTTCTGTTCCCATTCATCCTTATGCAAATGCTTTCCACCATGTATAACCTCTCAACTTCCTGGATTTCTTTACCAGTAAGAGTAAACTGGTAAATTTGTATAATAGTTGACTCTCTGGTGGGGCGAAATATACACACAATACACTTTTAACTAAACTTTCAAGTTTAGTTAAAAATTTTCCATCACTTTCTTAAGTCTGGACAATCGTCAAAACAACAGGTCAGGACCTGATTTGTAGTATTTACCTGTTTCTAAGATATAAATGCTTAATTGAAATTGAAATAAAATGAAATTGAAATCCAGTCTCAGACACTCACTGGGTGACCCAGGGCAAACGACTTACGTTCTCTCCTTTCAGTTTAATCATCTGTAAAGTAAGTAAACTAATAGTACCTACTGCCCAGGGATTTTGTGAATATCAAGTAAGATAATATTCTGTAGGTTCTTTGCATACATTAAAATAAAAATATTTATTAATATAATTATCATTATTATTAGGCTCCACTAGGAAGAGAATGAACATTGAGTAAGGGCTTACTTTGTGTGAGAAATCGTGCTTTTTCTACTTTATAAGCACTTTATAAATATTATCTTTCTTTTTTTAAAAAACCCTTCCCTTTTCTCTTAGAATCAATACTGTGTATTGGTCCCAAGAGTGGTAAGGGCTAAGCAATGGGGGTCAAGTGACTTGCCCAGGGTCACCTAGCTAGGAAGTACCTGAAGTCAGATTTGAACCCAGATCCTCCCATCTTTGGGCCTGGCTCTCAGTCCACTAAGCTATCTAGCTGCCCCCAAATATTATCTCATTTGATCCTTACACCAACCTTGAGAAATAGGTGTTATTGTTTTCTCCATTTTTTTAGTTGAAGAAATCAGGACAGACACTTTAATTTACTAGCCCAAGGCCACACAGCCGATGAATGTCTTAAGTCTACATTTGCACTGGGGTCTTCCTTCCTCCAGACCCAGCACTCTATCCATTACATCACTTATCTCTCTCATTGGAAACCACCATAGGAGTGACCAGAACTAGACTCCCACTCTGGTTCAGCAACTGACTCATCGTGTGACCTTGGGTAAGTCATTTCTCTTTCAGAAAGCCTCATTTCCCTCATCTGTAAAGCAAGGAGATGGAACCAGACAATTCTATGACTCAATGACTCTTGCCAGAACTGGAAAGGATCTGCCCACTGGAGCTCCCCCACCATTGGAGGTATTTACCTTTTCATAGGGGTCCTCAAAGCTCCCCAAAGCCTTCCAAACCTAAAGGGAAAAAAGAGTCACCAGGGTTCAAATTTCAGGCACTGAGACAAGCCTAGGAGGGAGGTATTTTTTGACCCTGGGGAGAGCAAGGAAGGATGCTCCTTCCTGGTGCCTTGTGCATCATATCCCAAAGGTCTCCATATACTAAAGCGATGAGCCAAGCAGGTGGGTCCTGGCCCCAGGAGGTAACTGGCTGATTTGCCCTGCTTGCATTACAGATCCATTACAAGCCAGGAAGTATCTCTCTCTTCCTTCTCGCCGGCTCCTCCCCTCCATTTCAGATTTTAAATTGTTTGTGTATTTTTTTTCCCTTAACATGGGAGCTCATTATAAAATAATTGAGTGCTTGTAACAGTTTTCTCCTTGAGGGTTCCAATTAAGACATCACTTTACTCTCTTCCCTTTAAGACAGTCTTTTATTTCTTGTACGGATCGTTCCAAGACCTGCTAAAAATACTTTGCTCAGTGGCTGCTATCTCTGCTATTGCTTTTCCTTTCTCTTCCCCCCTCTGAAATGCACCCTCTCCTGGCAGATTGATTTGAGGGCCCCAGAAAGAGAGGAAGATGGGTAAGAAGATCTGCACTTTGGAACCAGGATCTGCTTGATTTTATTAGGGGCTAAACACTTAGGTAGGCTGACCTGGAAACCTAAGAATCTGGGGAATATTGGCTTCATGGAAAAATATACTTTAGGTTTCAAACAGCCAATTTACCAATAAACTTGTGGAACATACTTCTTTGTAAATTAGGAAATGCTGGTGTATATAACGAGGGCATAGTGAGAACATTTAGTTCAAAAAGTCCACTGAGGAGCCTTTAGAAAGAGATTGCCTAGATTTGGAGAGACTACGCAATAAAGGAGGCACCCTGCAAAGAACAACTCACATTCCTATAGTCTTTTAAGTTTTACCAAGTATTTTCTTTATAATAATCTTGGAGGTAATAAGTATAGCTATTGCTTTATTCCAATTTTATAGAATGGAGAAACTGAGGTTCACAGCTGCAAGGGAAACAAGTATCAGAATCAAAATTTGAGACCAAGATTTTTTATTCTAAGGCCAGTGTGCTTTTTCATCACACCACACTGCTCATTCACATAAATAATACTCCAAAAATTATCTGTTTAGTGAACGAATGAACACAGAGGTATATGGGATAGGAAGGAAGGAGAGAAATAGAAACAAATCATAGTTAGCTCTTAATTTTCCAGGTTAATGAAGAGAGGAAATATAGTGGATCTTGGTCATGGGATTATAGATTTAAAGCTAGAAAGGACCTTAGCAAACCATCTTGAAGCTAGAAAGGAACTCCTAAAATTGTAGCTCGTGAGTCCCCACCAGTGTACTGCCCTTTAATAGCAATCCAAGTGACACAATTAACTCAAAGGAAAGGCATTTCCTGAAATGACACAACATGAATAGTAGTAACAAAACACCTCCTCTTCCCCATAAACCAAGGATAAACTCTTCTACAGTTACGTTCAGTGATAAAAGGGGGCACGCATATAGGGTATACTAATAGAGAAGCACACATAGAGAATTCATGTGGCCAAGGAAAATAATAGATCCTGTGCTTCAGGGTCCCAATGATCTTTGTCTTTTTCATGTTGTCTTCATGTTACTGTGCTGGGCAGGTCACTCAGCTGGGTCCCCTTTGCCTATTTTTTTCTTGATAGCTCAGTTCCCGATTTGAAACCAACAGGGCTAATTCTCTCAACTAACCCACAGATGACTTTTCTCAGAGTTTGCTTATTCTCTCATTCTGGGTCTGAAGAAGCAGTGAGGTATGGAGGGCATTTCCAGGGATCATTTGGAGACCTTTAAAATAAATTAGAAAAGGAAAGCAGCAGCTTTGGCAAGTCCTAATACTAGAACCCTTCCCTGTAGCTTGTTCTCAATACTATTTTTTATCCACCCTATAATTTCATCACATTGATTAGAGGACTTCTTCTCAAACACTTCTTTATATTTTTATACCAGCCCACCAATTCTGAAGGGGGTGAAAAGTTTATAAGGTACTGATGAACCAATTCCAGATCTATGCCCTTTGAAATCTTCCAGTTGGTCTCTCAGCATGTGAATCACTTAAGGTGTCACCCTCTTGACAAGCTATAAATATAACTATTCAAAGTCTGAAAGGGGCAAAACTTTAATATCTCATGTATACATCATCTATCACTTTACATCTTATACTTTCATTAAATGGTTTGTGGGGGACTCAATTCATTAAGAGTCCCCTAAAACTTCCTAATCTAGAGAAAGAAATGGGCTCAGAGAAGAAAGCCGTAGTCACATAGCTAGTAAGTAGTAAAGTCAGGATTCCATCCCAGGTTTTATGACTCTAAATCCAGTAATCTTACTATCATACTATTCTGCCGACTTGTTCATGGCAGGTATGGATAATCCCCAAATGACAGATCATCAAAAATGTTTCCCTCTTTGGTTTTAATACTGTATTCAGACTAGAAAAAGGGGAAAGACATTAGAGAGGATGTGGATTTTCTTTTTTTAATCATTTAATGACTGATTCCAGGTTACCTTTTGGTGTAATGGAGGTCTGGCAAATATGCAGACTCTCTCAGCTTGCCTTCAGATAACTTCATGAAGGATGCTAGGGAGTAGATAGCACCTTTCCAGTGGAGGATGTTAAGGACCTGTTTCCTGTTGGGTAAGGGAAGTTCAAAGGTTCTAGTAGGCTAACCGATGTGGTAAAGGGGAAGAGCTTTTATTGACTTTGGAGGCATTAAAAATGACTTTCATCTCCAGAGACTTTCTCTTTGCCACTCTTCACATCATTGCCTTCAGCCGAGTTTTGGCAGAGTGATGGCATCTGGTGGGGGGATTGTGCTAATAGGAAGGTGATAGGACCTCACTGGCCTTTTCATTCAGTCATTTCCATTCTATGTGAGAGTGGAGTCTAGGATCTAGTTCAGAGCTTGAGTTATAGAAATCCAGAAATTGAAATCCAGGCAGGTCATTACAACTAGATCAGCATTAATGCCTCAAAGAGCAAGGAGTGATCTTTGGGAGTGACTTTCAGGACTGCAAAGTCAGTGGAAGGACATATCTGACAACGATACCGTATTTGAACATGAACTTGGTGGGACCAATGCTACGTAGGAACTGAGCTAAGTTTCAAGCCTAACCCTATCCTTCCCAAAGACCAGAGGTAGAGTAAGAGGGGATTATGCCTTGAGGTATTGGAAGAAATGTTTGTAGCTTTGTTCTTGCTATATCTGTGAAGTAAATATTCCTCTGTAAAAGCCAATCAATGTTATATGGTTAAATGGACCTTAAAATGAAGGGAACAGAGTAGATAGTGGCTTTAACCAATGGCAGGGAACAGAGATAATCACAAATCCCTCAGGACACCTGAGAATCATGAGAGGAAACATAGCCTATCTGACTCTGGAAGGGGAGAGTCAGAGCATATCCATTCCATCAGTATTCCCTAAGGTCCACTCACATAGGACCTAGGTGGCCTTCAGGGTGTGAGTGAGGAAAACACTCTAGAATAGTAGAAACCAGCTGGGAACTCTAATTTGCCAGAGTCTCTAAGATGCCATGAAATGGTGTCATCAGCCGTACCGTTGGCTTTAGCTCTAGCTGTAAGATAAGGGTTTCTCTCTGCAAGTGGCGCCTTGGAGTAGTCATTTTTAACTTGAAGCATCTTAAGGAAAGGGATTGTATCTTTATTCTGTAAGCATTTATAGATAGGAATTACTGAATTGAATCAACTTCAGTTTGAAGGGGGTTAGGGAGTCATGATGAGAATACAGAAGACAGAAGATCTGTTTGACCACAGATCTGATCAGGGTGGGAGAAGAGACTAGTTGAATCCTCCCCAAGGAAGTCTGGCCCATTCTTTCTCCAGGATGAGAGCCCATCCTGGGGAGCTGAGAGACACTGCAATAATGGGATCCTGAGGACAGTGGGCTGAGGTGGTCAAATGCCCACCCTGATCCATATTATGTGGACTAGTGAAATCTTTGTCCAGTGAAATTTTATTGTGCCTTTTCCCAATTATCAAGAAACAGTTTTTAACATTTGTTTTCTGATAATGTGATCCAAATTCTCTCCCTCCCTCTCTCCTCTTCCCCTCTCTGAGCCAGCAGGTAATTTGACATAGGTTATACATGTGATACCATATTCATGATGTTGTGAAAGGAGGCACATATGGCACATACAAGAAAAAAATTTATGAAGGAAATAAAATGAAAATGGTATGTTGCAATCTGCATTCAGACTCTATCAGTTCCTTCTATGATTGTGAATAACATTTTTGATCATAAGTCCTTTGGAGTTGTCTTGGATCTTTGCATTGCTGATATTAGTTGTCATTCACAGCTGATCGTCGCTTCAACCTTCTCTTGGTTCTGCTCACTTCACTTTTCATCTGTTCATATAAATCTTTCCAGGTTTTATGAAATCGTCTTGTTTGTCATGGTTATAGCCCAAGAGTATTCTGTCACCATCGTATACCACAACTTGTTCAGCCATTGCCCATTTCATGGACATCCCCTTAGTTTCCAATTCTTTGCCGCTACAAAAAGAGCTGCTAGAAATATTATTATAGAAGCAGGTTCTTTTCTCCTTTCTTTGATCTCTTTAGGATAAAGACCTAGATCAGTGGAATCTTGAAGTAAGCTATCTTTCCCCAAGTGTTTCCTCCCTTTGGAGCAAAGCCAATTTCACAAGTAAACAATTAACTATTAGAAGTCCTGTTGCAGTCTCAAGATTACAGCTACCTACAAAAAAGAATGTTCTAGCATCCTAGGGGGAATGGACATTTTAAGGTGTTATGATTAAAATTCACTGGAGACAGGATACTGATTTATAATTATTTATTAGTGAGAGAACAAGGAAAGCACAAGAGCACCTGGCCTCACCCAATTAATCTGAGTTTGCCATGCTAGTCTCCATTAGCCAGGCAAAAGCAGCCACACCAGCAAGAGTCTCCACCCCAGTGCTCAAGAGATGAAAGACCCCAAAAGAGAGATCCTTCGACCTCTCTCTTATAAAGCCTCGGACATCACTCCTTCTGGGTCTCTCTGGTTGGACAGACTTTACCTCAGTCCTGGTCAGAGTCAGGGGACCTCGTGGCTTCCTGGCATCCTCCCATAGTTCACATGTTCATATTTGATACCAATCAAAATAGGTTTTTAAGTGGAACAAGAGGTATAAATTATATTAGATTCACACAGAGGGGAAGCCTTAGTGTCAACTGATCTTGAGGCAAAAGGATTATCGTGGGAGGGTAGGGGTGGCAGTGGGGAGGAGTTAGGTCCACGAAAATGTGGTCTCCTATGCAGGGCTCATCCAAGGAACAATTGTGAAACAGCTTGTTGGTCTTTGTTGCTCCTTCCTGTCATGTCTTTGTTATCCCTCAGATATCCAGTGCCTTCATGCATAGTTCTTGACTGTCCAGAATAATCAGGCCAACTTTTTACTGATGTCTATCAGTTCAGCTAAAAAGAATAATAGAGGGGGCAGCTAGGTGGCTCAGAGGATTGAGAGCCAGGCCTAGAGACAGGAGGTCCTAGGTTCAAATCTGGCCCCAGATACTTCCTAGCTGTGTGACCCTGGGTAAGTCACTTAACTCACATTGGCTAGCCCTTACCTCTCTTCTGCCTTGGAACCAATACATGGTATTGATTCTAAGACAGAAGGTAAGTATAATAATAATAATAATAATAATAATAATAATAGATTTGGATTCAAACAACCTGGGTTTGAATCTTGTCTGCCATTTGACACCTTTGTGACTGGGTAAGCCCCCAATCTCTTTGTATCTCAGTTTTTTCATCTGAGAACTGAAGGAGTTGAGCTAGAGAGCTTCGGAGGCTTCCACCTCTGGATCTATGACTCTGTCATTTTCCCCATTAGACTATGCACACCTGGAGGACAGGACCTCTGTCGGAGTTATCTTTATATCTCGGAGAGTTCCTAGCATTGTGCCTTTTGAATAGTAACCTTAACAAATGCCTAACTGAATCGAGAATAAAATAATTAAATCATAGCATGCTCAAGTTGGAAAGGACTTCAGAGTTCATCTGGCTCAGGATTGCTTAATCCAGAGCCCAGTAACTTGTTTTTAAAATACTCTGATAGATCAAAACATGATTTTTCACTTCAGTTTATTTGAGTTTTTCTTTGGGGCTTTTGGTTTTATACAATTATTTTCTTACAAAAATGATCAATATGGAAATATGTTTTTCCATGCTGATACATGTATAACTCAGATTGAATGGCTTAACTTCTCTGGGAGGGGGAATGGAAAGGAGGGGGGAGACAATGTGGATCCTATGACTTTGGAAAACTTATGTGGAAATTTGTTATTACTGTAGTTAGTAAAATAAAATATCTTTATAATAATAAAATAAAATATTCTTGATAACTCTGTTTTCATATGTGATTGCCTTCATAATCCTGTGTACTTTACGAATTTAAAAATATTATTCTGAGAAGGTAGGCTTTACGAGACTGCCAAAGGAACACAGATACACGCCAAAAAGTTAAGAACCTCTGATCCATTTTAAGCCCTTTCATTTTACAGATGAAGAAACTGAGGTAAGTAATCAAGGTAAAGCAATCAAGCTCTGGTGGACATTATTACATGGCAGAGCCGGGGCTCCCTACCCACAGGACAGTCAATAGTTGATAAGCATTTACTAAGTAACTGAAGCTTAAATACTTCCGGCCATATAATGAGAAGACAGAAGCCATTGGAGAAGACCCTGGGGTTGGGAAAACTTGAAGGCAAAAGGAGAAGGAGATGGCAGAGGTTGAGATGGATAGATAAGTGTCATGGAAACAACAAATGTGAACTTGGACAGACTTCAAGAGGATGTGGAGGATAGAATGGTCTGATGTGACTGTGGGTCACAAAAAGTAGGAGGTGAGTGATCGACTCAACAGCAGCAACTAAATGCCAGACATCCTGCTAAGCACTGGAGAAATAAAGCAAGGCAAAAACCAGTCCTTATTGGGGGAGATAACATGCAAATAACTATGTACAACTGGGATAAATTGGGGGGCAGCTGGGTGGCTCAGTGGATTGCGAGCCAGGCCCAGAGATGGGAGGTCCTGGGTTCAAATCTAGCCTCAAACACTTTCTGGCTGTGTGACCCTGGGCAAGTCACTTCACCCCCATTGCCTAGCCCTTATCACTCTTCTGCCTTGGAACCAATACACAGTATTAATTCCAAGATGGAAGGTGAGGGTTTCTAAATGAAAAAAAAGGAGTAAAAGAGATAGGTAGGAAACTTGTGTCTGGATTTAACCTCTGATCTTTTTTATTCAATTCAATTCAAAGCTCTTTCTGCTACATTAGACAAAGTGTGGCTGGGCAGTGGGTAGCTAGAGAACAGTAGAGGTAAGTTAGGTCAATGGAGTTAAGAGAATTGAGACTTTCACAATCGAGGTGTCACGTTACCAAGAATAATGGTGGAGGATCTGTAGAAAGGAAACCTGAAAGTCAAGACTTATTCCCAAGAGCCAAGAATGGGGCAGCACTCTAGGGGAAATGTTTGGGAGCCAGAAGACCCTTTTCTGATATCCTCCAAATCACCCATTTAGCTTGGAGTTCCTACCACTAAAAGCTGAAAAAATCATCCTTCTCTGAATTTGTAAAAACTGAAGCCGACTAAGGCTAGCAGAACCAGTAGGACAACCTGTTCAATAATGGCCATGTTGACCAGACAGTTTGAAAGGCTTACAAAATCCCATCAATACAATGAACAACTAGTATTCCTGAGAAGTAATGATGTAGTTGCCACCCCCAACAGAGAGGGGATGAACTCGAGATATAGAATGAGAAATTTTTTTGGAGATGACCAGTATGGGGGATTAGTTTTGCTTGACTATGCACATTTGTTACAAGAGTTTTCTTTTTTCAATGGAGAGAAAGCAAGAGGGAGAGAAAATAAATGTTTGTTTGGAAGGAAGAAGGGAGGGAGGGATGAAGAAAAGAAAAAAGGAAGGAAAGAAGGAAGAAGGGAGAGAGGAAGGGAAGAAGGAGGGAGGGAGAAAGAAAGGGAGGAAGGAAGGGAAGGAGGGAGGAATCAAGAAAGTAGCAAAGAAGGAAGGTAGGGAGACAGGAAGGAAGG
>NC_058130.1:203411465-203420803 GCF_016433145.1 Gracilinanus agilis
TTCCCCTATCAGATCTAGATAAATCAAACCAAAAAAATAAATAAGAAAGAGATAAGAGAGGTGAATGAAACCCTAGAAAAATTAGAGTTAATAGATATATGGAAAAAAATAAATAGGGACAAAAAGGAATACACCTTCTTTTCAGCAGCACATGGAACATTCACAAAGATAGAACATGTAATAGGGCATAGAAACAAGGCAAACAAATGTAATAAAGAAGAAATAATAAATGTAACCTTCTCAGATCATAATGCAATAAAAATAGTTATTAGTAAGAATACATGGAGAGGCAAACCAAAAACGAATTGGAAATTAAATAATATGATTCTCCAAAATAATTTAGTGAAAGAACAAATTATAGAAACAATTAATAATTTCCTTGAAGACAATGACAATGATGAGACATCTTACCCAAACCTATAGGATGCAGCCAAAGCAGTTCTAAGGAGAAAATTTATATCACTGAGTGAATATATTAACAAATTAGGGAGGGCAGAGGTTAATGAATTGGGCATGGAACTTAAAAAACTAGAAAATGAACAAATTAAAAATCTCCAGATGAAAACTAAATTAGGAATACTAAAAATCAAAGGAGAAATTAATAAAATAAAAAGTAAAAGAACTATTGAATTAATAAATAAGACTAGAAACTGGTATTTTGGAAAAACAGATAAAATAAACAAAGTACTGGTAAATCTAATAAAAAAAAAGGATAGAAGAAAACCAAATTAACAGTATAAAAGATGAAAAGGGAGACCTCACCTCTAATGAAGAGGAAATTAAGGTAATCATTAAAAACCTTAGAGAGGTATTGTTAGTAGGCCCATTTTTCAGACAAGACTCGGGGCAGTTAGGTGGTTCAGTGGATTGAGTCTGAAAAACATCTTCCTTAATTAAAATCTGGCTTTGGACACTTTCTGTCTGTGTGACCCTGGGCAAGTCACTTAACCCTGAGTACCTAACCCTTAATGGCTCTTCTGTCTTCAAATTGATACTAAGACAGAAGGCAATGGATATGTGTGTGTGTATGTGTGTGTGTGTGTGTGTATAAAATATATTTTTAAAGCTAGCAGCATGGAATAGAGATTTGTGTTTTCACATATAATCATAACTTTTCTCTATCCTTTTGTATAAGGAAATGCTCTTTAAATTCATAATAAAAATTAAATTAAAAATTATACATAAAAATTATTATTCCCTTTTCTTAGAACATAGCAAAACCATTTCCATCTCTCTAATTTCCCAGACCTTTGATTTTCCCCTTAAAGATGCCACTAGAATCTGCCAATAGTTAAAAGAAAGCTCTCTTTCTGTCTCTTCTGTGAAGAATTTCCTATAGTTCAACATTTCATAGATTTCAGAGTACTTAAAATTAATTTAGTCCAATCCTTTCTACTAAGAGCATCACCACCCTTCTTAGAGTACCCCACCTGGAGCTTCCTCTTTAGATTATTATTATAAGATCATTGCTCAGTGCAGTTAGGTAGATTAGTGGATAGAGATCCAGGCCTGCAGTCAGGTTCTGGGTTCAAATTTGATCTCTGACACTTCCTAGCTGTGTGACCCTGGACAAGTCACTTAATCCCAAATGCCTAGCTCTTACAGCTCTTCTATCTTGGCTGAGACAGAAAGGGTTTTTTAAAAGTGCTATTGGAGTGCAGCTGGGTAGCTCAGTAGATTGAGAGCCAACCCTAAAGATGGGAGGTCCTGGATTCAAATCCAGCCTCAGACACTTTCTAGCTGTGTGACCCTGGACAAGTCACTTAACCCCCATTGTTTAGCCCTTACCACTCTTCTGCCTTGGAACCAGTACTTAATATTAATTTTAAGATGGAAGGTAAGGAAAGTAAATTACACACATTTGTGTGTGCATGTTATGTTTTATTTGGAAAAGACTGGAATAATTTATGTCCTTTCCCAGAATCCTCCTGTTCATCCCTTGGAACCCAGAGCAGCTGCTTTGGGGCTTCCCTCTCCCCCCTCACTCTGGGTCTTCCCCTGGAGTCATCCTTGAGCTGTCCAGGAGCACCAGGGATGGAAGGAGGTCTCTTCTGGGTTCTTCTGGGCTCTCTGGGCTCTGGCCAGAGTCAGAGCCAATGATGGGACTGCGTGAATGGGGCTCGCCTGGGGCCTTGTGCATAAAGATGAAGCGGATGGGGAGGGAGAGCCCAAAGAGCGCTAAAAAGTCCAAATGAAAGTGACTCTGTGGGCTTGAAAGCTCCGCTCTCCCAGGGGTCCCCCGAGGCCCAAGCCCTCCAGCTAGAAGGCACTGCCTGGGTTTGGGAGCTAATGGCTCTGGGAGGGATGAATCGGTCTCGATTTCATAATCACCCCAGGGGGACTTGGAGGAAACTAGGTCCCTCTTCGGAGAGAGCCGGAGTAACGGGATGATTAACCCTGTGCAAACCAGGCTGCAGCCACAAAGGGAGAGGCCAAAGGGAGGCCAAAGCGCCTCCGGCTCCATTTTGCCAGCTCCAATGATGCCTGGCGTTCACGGTTTTGTCGACGGGTAGAGTGTTAGGGATGGAAGGACCCTCCTGGTTTGTTTTACAGATGAGGAAACTGAGGCCTAGAGAAGGTCACTTGCACCATGTCACTATGGATGGTGGACATTTTGTGGATGCCGCGGACGATTGGAGAAATTAGCCTTTTGGTAGGGAGAGAATGGATGTGGGAATAGAGACGTCAAGGAGGAGGGGAAAGAAAGGTTCGAGCGGGGCAAGACCCAGCCCAGCGCTGATTAAACTGTCTAGATATTGTCCTGACCAGACAGAGGGGATTCTTCCCACCCAGGAAGGACTCAGTTCAACCCAGCATCACGCAGTGAGCCCGAGACAAAGCAGGGGGCTTCCCTTGTTCTTTCCAGCATCCTGAGACTCAGAGAACAATGAGCTTCAGGAGCTTCCTCAGTAAAATGGGAATTCTAAATCTTTTCTCAGCGTAGGGGGCAAATCCACGTAATCTCTTGGGTTCCCCGCCATGTTTAAGATCTATGATGATGCTGTGGATGGTAAGAAGGAGGGAGAGGGTGTCTTAGTGGACAGGGGATCAGGTCTGGAGTCAGGCAGTTCTGAGTTCAAATCTAGACTCAGACACATATTAGCTGTAGCACCCTGGACAAGTCACCTTCACCTCTGCCTGCCTCAGTGATCTCAACTGCAAAATGGGAGATAATATCATTTACCTCACAAGTTTGTTGTGAGGACCAGATGAGATAATATTTGCGAGTGGGACAGGGTCATGAACAGTGGACCCCACCACTGCAATAGGTTCCCAAACATGGTGCTAAGAGGCCAAAGTACAAGACAGCAGTTTATTCTTTTGCAAAAGGGACATTCTTCATTTTGGATGCTTGAGGAGTGTCAAAGTATTGAGTTCAAAGACCCAATTTATGGGGTCTTCTAATCATAGAAACTCTCCCCTCTCCACCTCCCTTCCTTTGTACCAGCCAGGCTCTGGTCCCAACAGGAATCTTCTTAAACATCTTTAAAGGATAGTGAGTTAACCAGACCACCCCTCAGGCCTTTGAAGTCTGAAGCAGACATGCCAAGGGTTTTGTTTTTAGAGAAGGGGGTTGTTCTAAAAGGAAGGGGAAATACTAACTTCTATCTAGGGTATTGAAAATACTAGGGTGCAGTGGAACTGCTTGTCAGCTTTGGGTGGGGGGAATCGTGAATCATGTAATCATGGCAAAGTATTCTAAAAAATCAAACAAACAAATAAATAAATATAGGTATTTATTTATTTATTGTTTAAACTATTGGGGTGAGGTGGTACCTCTAAGTATTAAAATTAATGGTTTAGCTAAACATATGAAAATTATGACTCTTTTATTTATAAAGTAGAGAAATACAAAAGGGTAGAAAAGACATTAACCTATCTAACTAAATGTGCTTGGCTCAGCCAAGATTTGTTAACCTTCAATCAGAATTAAACTATCTCCAGAAGACAGGAAGGGAAAACCAACTATCCACTAACCCAAGACAATGACTGGAGCTGAAGGTGACTCCTGAGGCCTATTTTCTTCGTTGAGCCAATCTTCTTCTTGAAGGTGACTTCCTTCTTGGAGTTCACTCTCTACTAGACTCTCTTCATTAGACTGCGTGCTTTATGGTGGTTTTCCTGTCCCTGCCCTTTTCATGGAGGCTATCACAGTTTCCATATTGTCTGAGTTGTCACCTTTGGATTCACACCTTTCTGAGTGTGTGAACTCTTAAGTTTCTGACTGTTTGAGTTTGGGTGAAAAGGTGGAGCTCTCCAAGTATCTTGCTGGCTTCTCACCTAGCATCAAATAAGGTGTGAACTCACTAAGTGGTTTGTGAGCTCCTCCACCTAGTTCAAGCTTGTGTTGATTCACTCAATAGGTAGACAAATGAGAGCTAATCTTGTCATTATAATCTAGTGAGGTACTAAGTAGGGGTACTTAAGTTATTGTCAAAAGTTTTAATTCCAACTAGGCAAAGAGCAGGAAGGATTCTCTTTTCACAAGTGGGCTCAAAGAGAACCAAGAATTTCCCTTTCACAAACCTCAGAGTTGTTTTGATTTGCATTTCTCTAATTATAAGAGATTTAGAACACTTTTTCATGTGCTTATTCATAGTTTTGATTCCTTTATCTGAAAACTACCTATTCATGTCCCTTAACCATTTATCAATTGGGGAATGACTTGATTTTTTGTACAATTGATTTAGCTCCCTATATATTTGAGTAATTAGACCTTTGTCAGAGATTTTTGTTATAAAGATTTTTTCCCCAATTTTCTGCTTCCCTTCTAATTTTGGTTGTACTGGTTTTGTTTGTACAAAACCTTTTTAATTTAATGTAATCAAAATTATTTATTTTACATTTTGTAATTTTTTTCTAACTCTTGCTTGGTCTTAAAATCTTTCCTTTCCCAAAGATCTGGCAAGTATACTATTCTGTGTTCACCTAATTTACTTAAAGTTTCCTTCTTTATATTCAAGTCATTCACCCACTCTGACTTTATCTTATTGTAGGGTATGAGTTGCTGATCTAAACCTAATCTCTCCCATACTGTTTGCCAATTTTCCCAGCAGTTTTTGTCAAATAGTGGGGTTTTGTCCCTAAAAGTTGGGCTTTTTGGGTTTATCATAGTCTGTCTTGCTGAGGTCACTTACCCCAAGTCTATTCCACTGATTCTCCCTTCTGTCTCTTATCCAGTACCATATTATTTTGATGATCGCTGCTTTATAGTACAATTTAAGACCTGGTACTGCTAGGCCACCTTCCTTCACATTTTTTTTCATTATTTCCCTTGATATTCTTGGAATTTTGTTATAGTTTTTTTCTAACGTCACACCTAGCAGACTAATTAATATGACAGCAAAGGAAAGTAATAAATGTTGGAGGGTATGTGGCAAAATTGGGACATTAATGCATTGCTGGTGAAGTTGTGAGTTGATCCAACCATTCTGGAGGGCAATTTGGAACTGTGACCAAAGGGCTTTAAAAGACTGTTTGCCCTTTGATCCATCCATACCACTCCTGGGTTTATACCCAAAAGAGATCATAAGGAAAAAGACATACAAAAATATTGATAGCTGCACTCTTTGTGGTGGCAAAAAATTGGAAAATGAGGGGATGCCCTTTGATTGGGGAATGGCTGAACAAATTGTGGTATCTGCTGGTGATAGATATACTATTATGCTCAAAGGAATAATGAACTGGAGGAATTCCATGTGAACTGGAATGAACTCCAGGAATTGATGCAGAGTGAAAGGAGCAGAACCAGGAGAACCTTATACACAGAGATGGATATACTGTGGCACAATTGAATGTAATGGACTTCTCTACTAGCAGCAATGCAATGATCCAGGACAACTTTGAGGGACTTATGAGAAAGAACTCTATCTACATTCAGAGGAAGAACTGTGGGAGCTGAAACACAGAAGAAAAACAACTGCTTGATCACATGGTTTGATGGGGATATGATTGGGGATGTAGACTCTAAATGATCACCCTAGTGCAATTATCAATAATATGGAAATAAGTCTTGATCAATGATACATGTAAAACCCAGTGGAATTGCACGTTGACCACAGGGGTGGGGGGTTGGAGGGGAGGGAAAGAACATGAATCATGTAACCATGGGGAAATATGCTAAATTAATTAATTAAATAAAAATGTTCAATTAAAAATATTGGGGTGAAACACTTCTTAGGAGAAAGACACATTATATCCCACTGATTTGTAAAAAGTGCTTAGAATTTGGATTGTGAAGGACCAGAAAACAAATGTTAAAAAATCATTTCTACACAGAACTGGTGGAAAAATACAATACAATATTATTAGGTGATCCAATTGCTCAACAGCTCTGGGAGTGGGGAGGGAAGGGAAAGAGGGAGACAATTTGGATCATATAACTTCAGAAAACTCATGTGGAAAATTGTTATTACATGAAAATTGGTAAAATAAAATATCTTTATTATAAAAAAATCTTTCTGGGGTGAGGGGAGTGCTTTGTACGATGCCTGTACAGGGTTGGTGCTATATAAATGCTTATTCCCTTCCCCTCCAGCCACTCAGGTTGTGGGCCTGAAGTAGATGTAGCTACCAGGTCATTAAAAACAATTTTTGGGGTAAGTTCAGTAGATTGAGAGACAGGAGGTCCTGGGTTCAAATCTGGACTCATAGTTCCTAGCTGTGTGACCCTAGGCAAGTCATTTAACTAGTTGCTTAGCCCTTACCACTCTTCTACCTTAGAATTGGCACTAAGAAAGAAGATAAGAGTTTTTAAAAACTTAGCTCTGAGGGGGCAGTTGGGTGGCTCAGTGGATTGAGAGTCAGGGACAGAGATGGGAGGTCTTGGGTTCAAATTTGACTTCCGATACTTATTAGTTGTGTGACCCTGGGCAAGTCACTTAACTCCCATTACCTATCCCTTACCACTCTTCTGCCTTAGAAACAATACCCAGTATTGATTCTAAGATGGAAGATAAGGGTTTAAAACAAACAAACAAAAGATCTTTCACAAATTAAAGCATGGAGTCTTCCATAGAGCTAAACAAACAAACAAACAAACAAATAAATAAGTGTGTCAATGAATATGCATGTATATGTATTATATACACATATAAGTATTTAAAATTATTATTATATATTTAAATGTAAAATAATTTGATATAATTAATAATAATTTAATTAAATTTAAATTAAAAATATATTTAAAACTCTTTCCTTCTGTCTTAGACAGAAGACCAGCAAGGGCTTGGCAATCAGTGTTAAGTGACTTGCCCAGAGTAACACAGTCAGGAAGTGTCTCTCGTCAAATTTGCACCTCGGTCCACCTGACTCAAGGCCTGGTGCTCTGTGCACTGTGCTACCTAGCTGCCCCCCTTAATATTTTTTAAGAATGAATGGATAATATTTATCCCCCATGTGGCATTAAGCCAATCACTTAACCTCTGTCTGTCTCAGTTTTCTTAACTATAAACAGTCATATAAAATAGCATCTCCCTCCCCGGCGTTATTGCGAGGATCAAAGGAGATCATTTTCGTGAAGCACTTTGTAAACCTTAAAAAGCTCTTAGCTATTAGCTATTGCCATCAGTAACTTGGTCTGGGAGCGGAGTTGTGATTTCGTCTGCATGTTGTGGATCATTTGTTCCGTCATGTCCGACTCTTCACGACCCCACAGTCCGGAGCACTCCAGGCTCTTCTCTCTTCCAGTTTCCAGAAGTCTGTCCAAGCTTGTGTTCATTGTTTCCATAACGCCATCCTTCCATCTCACCCTTGGCGGTCCCCTTCTTCTTTTGCCTCCCATCTTTCCCAGCATCACTGTCCCGTCTTCTCATCATGTGGTCCATGTAAATCCATCGGTTGTTCTGTGTTTGGTTCTGTTGCTTTTTGACCTGCATTCAGGGTCCTCAGGAGTCAAGTAAGGTGGTCTGGCACGCTCATCTCTTTGAGGACTTACACATTTTATTGAGATCCACCCAAAGGTTTTGGTGTAACCAATGAAAGCAGAACTCCTTCCTAGAGAAGGAAATGTTACCAATACATAGTCTTAGAGCAGTGTCCTGAGCGGCCCGAGAGGAAAATGAGTTGCCCAGGGTCACCTAGCTAGTATTGATCAGTCAAGACAATCCCAGTCCCAATCAGGTCTTCCTGAGGCAAGCTATCTCCTTTTGTTACTCCAGGCTGTCTCTCATATTAATAATAGTTGCCATGAATGTCACACTTTAGGTATTGCAAAAGGCTTTTCACATCTATTTCAGATTTTCTCAAATAGGTATACTTTTCATTTTCCCTTAATAAACGAGGTTCAGGGGAATTAACTTATTTGGTCCTGGTTCCACAGCCAATGTCAGAGGAAGGATCTGAATTTAGGTCTCTTCTAACTCCCAAATCCAGATGGGTGGTGCTGAACCTGAAGTCAGAATGGCCTGAACTCAAATCCAGCCTCAGATATTTTCTAGTTGTGTGACCCTGGGCAAGTCACTTAACCCAGTTTGCCTAAATTTTCTTCATGTGTAAAATGAGCTGGAGGAGGAAACAGAAAATTACTTTAGTATCTTTGCCAAGAAAACTCTGAAGGGATCACAAAGAGTAGGACACAAAGAGCAGGCCCTGAAAAATGACTGAATGACAAAAACTCCCAAGTCTGGCACTCTTTTAAAAAAAAACTCTGAGTTTTCAGTCTTAGTAATAGCTCTAAAACAGAAGAGCAAAGGCTAGAGGTTAATTGACTTGCCCAGGGTCACACAGCTGGGAAATATCTGATGCTGGATTTGATTCCAGGTCTTCTTGACTTCAGGCCTGACTCTCTATTTGCTGAGCTACTTTGCTGCTTTTCTCACTCCCATCTTCCTTAAGTTTTGATGAACCTCAGATGCCACTTTCAGTGCCCACACAATGGGCTGCCCATCCTTTAGAATACAAATAGATTTATTCTCCTGATTCAAGCACATTATCAAGGGAAATGTCCACCAGGCTTTTCTTAGACCCTGTGGTCAAATGTAAAGGTTCTTCCTCTCTCTTCCCTCTGCTCAAATTAATTTATCTTAGGAGAATTTCCTCTTCCTCTTATAGCTGGATTGAACAAGGGCCTGTGGAATTCCAGGATCGTGCCCAATCCCACAATGTTAGAGCTGAAAGGGGCCTCAGAACTTAGGCTGCAAAAGGAACAGAGATGTCTGAGATCACAGGAAACAGGACATTGGAGCTGGAGGGGACCTCCGAGGTCATCTGGTCTAACTTTTACTTTACAGAAGAAGAAACAGAGGCCAGAGTATGGGAAGTGGGAAGTGACTTGCTCAAGGACACATAGTGGAAGAGTTGGCATCTGAATTTATTTCACAGAGGAAGATTTTATGCAA
>NC_058130.1:203421342-203439241 GCF_016433145.1 Gracilinanus agilis
CTTCCTCCCCTCCTTCCTTCCTTCCTTCCTTCCTTCCTTCCTTCCTTCCTTCCTTCCTTCCTTCCTTCCTTCCTTCCTTCCTTCCTTCCTTCTTTCCTTCCTTCCTTCCTAATCTCCATAGGTATCCAGTATCTTTAAGGTCTTCATCCAAAGCCTCTCAATTTGCCAATTGTTCAATCAAGGTTTATTAAGTATCTACTATATTCCAGTCAGTGGGATAGGTGAAAATGTAATAATTTCTGCCATTAAGGAGTTTATGTTCTGTCAAAATCTGTCCTTGTGAAATTCCTTTGCACTATGGCATGAATGGAAAGAGTCTTGGGCTAGGATCATGAAATCGTAGCTTTATAGCCAGGAAAGACTTTAAATGTTATCAAATCCAAACCCATCGCCCTCTTTTTTCCTTCCTCCTACTTCTCTCTTCTTTTCTGTCTGTCCATTTGTCTGTCTCTCAAACAGATGAGAAAATCAAAGCCCAGAGAAATTCAATGACTACCTCAAGGTCACACCTGTGATAGTCAGGATGAGAATCCAACTTCCCTGATACCATTGCCTCCACAAGCTGTTTCCCAATCAAGAGACTAGAAATCTTGGGGCCAGCTTGATGGCTGAGCAGATTGAAAGCCAGGCCTATAGACAGGATGTTCTGGGTTCAAATTTGACTTTAGATACTTCCTGGCTGTATGACCCCAGGCAAGGCACTTAACCCCCATTGCTTAACTCTCACCACTCTTCCATCTTGGAACTAATACACAGTATCGATTTTAAGACAGAAGGTAAGAATTTAAAAAGAGAGACAAAGATTCTTTTCTTGAGTCAACCACTAATGAGCTGTGTGACCTTGGACATATAATTTCCCTTCTACAATTCTGAGTTTCCTCATCTGTGTAATGATGGAACGTCTCTCACGTCCCTCTTTTTAAAACCCTCACCTTCCATCCTAGAACTGATACTATGTATTGGTTCTAAGACAGAAAAGCAGTAAGGTTTAGGCAATGGGAATGAAGTGACTTCCCTAGGGTCACACAGCTAGGAAGTGTTTCAGGTCAGATTTGAAGCAAGGCTCTTCTCTCTATCCACTGAGCCAACTACCTGCCCCTCTGATATCCTTTTTACCTCTGAAGTTCCATGATTCTGTAATAATAATAGCTAACAATTATATTGCATTTTCAGATTTGAAAAGCCCTTTTGAAATTTTGTTTCATTTTATCCTCACGACAACTCTGTTGTGTGGAATGGACAGGTATAAAGTTGACACAAAGTCGAGTTGAGTAAAGAGAAGAGAGTAGAAGAGGATGAAATGGAATCATCAGCAAAGGACAACATGAAAGAAGGAAGCACTAACAAGCAGGACAGCTTTGAAAATGACACACTGAATATATTCACTTAAAATGAAAAGCAAGCTCCACCTAATGGAGGATTGCTCTTTTGTGTACACACTCCCTTTTTTGTTTTATAATGTATATGAAAACAATCATTTGATTCCATGTTCATAATTTTAAAAAATTAAGAATAAAGTGGAACCCTGCTGAATGGAATCCATAAATGTGATAATGGAGTAGAAGAGAAGGAAGCACAAACAAGCAGGGCAGCTTTGAAAGTTACTTGTTGAATGTATTTACTTAGAATGAAAAGCAAGCTCCATGTAAAGATTAAAGATTTGCCTTTTTGTGTACTCGCTCCCCCCTTTTTTAACAATGTATATTAAAATGATCATTTGATTCCATGTGCATTTAGTTCATAAATTTTTTTTAAACCCTTACCTTCCATTTTGGAGTTAATACTGTGTATTGGCTCCAAGGCAGAAGAGTGGTAAGGGCTAGGCAATGGAGGTTAAGTGACTTGCCCAGGGTCACACAGCTGGGAAGTGTCTGAGGCCAGATTTGAACCCAGGACCTCCCATCTCTAGGCCTCACTCTCAATCCACTGAGCTACCCAGCTGTCTCCCATTTAGTTCATAATTTAAAAAAATAAAGAATAAAGTGGCACCCTTCTGAATGGGTTGAGTTCAAGTAGGATGGAATCAATAGACATGGTAATGGAGCAGAAGAGAGGAGAAGAAGATAGAGTCAGGGTAGAATGGTTTCAAGCTAAGTGGAATGGAGTGGGGACAGGATACAATGGAATGGAAATTTCCGAGCTCTCCTCTTTTGGGTGATTCTTTGTCTCCAACTTCTGATGGCCAAATAGCTCAGCTCCTTCTAGGTCTTTTGTTTGAAGGAATAATAGGAGGGACTCGGTTGTCTCTTCTTGGCCATCCTACCCTGAGAGGCACCCCTTTCGGGGTTCCCATGGTAAGGAAGACACCTTTTGATGGTCCTGCAGAATCCAGTCTCTCCAGAATGGCTTGGATTTCTCCCTTCCCCACAGGAGGCCCAGCTCCCCTGCACCAGCCACCCCCACTATCCTCCCAGCTGTCATAAGCACGGTCCCAATCTGACAGGAGCCCAGAACAAATTCTTGCCGAGCATCTGTGGGAGCTCCCTGGGGATTGGCACCTGGCATGTGGGCATGATGCCGCACCTAGAAAAAGGAAGTCTAAGTGACGTGTGACAAGATCTGTTCCCCCACCCTCCCCCATCTCCATCTCCTAACCTGGGGCACTGCAGTTCCTGTTGAGTGACTGTGGACTGCTCAGCGTTTTGGCAGGCTTGCTCAACCATCATTTCCGAGAGCTATTTATTTTCCTCCCCATCTTCTAACATCACCTGAAGGTGCGAGAGGGAACGAGGCCGATGCAGCCATTTTAATGCCACCAAACTTGGAGAGGGGACCATGGTCAGTGACCAAGCCAAGCAGCCTCTGGGAGGGAGCCACTGGCTTTGGGTAGTGACAGCTAAGAGTCAATTGCTCCTTTTGGGACAGTCATCCATGACCAGCCAGATTGTCGGGGAATATCATCTTGGCTATTCCTGGGATTTCTCTTTGTCTTCTTCACACAATAAGAGCTAAATTCCAGGCTTTTTGCTCTTGTCCCTCTGTCTCCTCCCTCAGAGAACTTCTCAGTTTTGTTTTTTTTGTTTTTTTACTTTTACCTTCTGCCTTAGAAGATATACTAAGTACTGTTTCCAAGACAGAAGAGAGGTAAGGGCTAAACAATTGGGTTAAATGACTTGCCCAGGGTCACACAGCTAGGAAGTGTCTGAGGCTGGATTTCTTTTATTAAAAACTCTTAACTTCCATCTTAGAATCAATACTGTGTATTGGTTCTAAGGCAGAAGAGTGGTTAGGGCTGGGCAATGGGAGTCAAGTGACTTGTCCAGGGTCACACAGCTAGGAAGCGTCTGAGATCAAATTTGAACCTAGGACCTCTCATCTCTAGGCCTGGCTCTCAATCCACTGAGCCACCCACCTGCCCTCCAAGGTTGGGTTTCAATCCAGGATCTTCTGACTCTAGGCTTGGTGCTCTATCCACTGTGTTGCTTACTTGTCCAAACTTCTCAATTCTTTTTCTTCTTCTTTTTAAACCTATACCTTCTGTCTTGGAATCAATACTAAGAGTAACAAAGGCTAGGCAATTGGGGTTAAGTGACTTGTTCAGGGTCACACAGGCAGAAAATGTTTGAGGCCAGATTTGAACCTAGGACCTCCTAACTCCAGGCCTAGTGCTACCTGGATGCCCAAATTCCCAGTCCTTACAGCCTCAGCTCCCACCTGTAGACTATTATCTATCTCTAGATTTGACTTTTCCTCTGAACTCTCTTCCTTAACTCCAGCTTCCTTGCTAAGCTTCTCCACCTTGAATCAATCAATCAACCAGCAAACATTTATGAAGCATCTACTATGCTTTGTACCAGGCACTAAGGCAGGAAAGGATGAGATTTTTATCTTTTCCATCTTACCCATTAACTGGTATTTAGTGAACACCAACTCAGGAAGAGGAGCATTTAGATCTGAAAGGGACCTTAGAGATCACTTAGTTCCAGTGATGGTGAACCTTTTAGAAATAGAGTGCCAGGTCCCACTCCCACCCCTCCCCCAGACCAAGTGCCATGACACCCCCCACGGACAGCATGCCATGCCCTCCCTCCACCAAGTGCTGGGCATTCCCCACCCCCTTACCCCACACAGGGGAGGGAGGAAGCACTCCCATTGGACAGCTGGGGGAATGGGCTAGTGGAATGAGGAATGTCTTCATCGAGTATAGAGAGGGAGAGGGGAGTGGCCTAAGTGCTCTGCTCCCCTCCAGCTCTGCCTCCTGTGAGCTTCTCACCTTACCCACTGTGTGCTCCCATTGGCTGCTGGGCAGAGGGGGATATGGAGAAGGGGAAGGGAGCAGCTCTACCTGAGTCCCTCTGCCTTTCTAGTAACAAACTCTAGGGGTAGGAGGAGGAGAGGGAGGGTGACCAAGTGCCCAAGTGCTGTTCATGCCATCTTTGGCATCTGTGCCATAGGTTCACCTTCACTGACCTAGTCCAATTCCCTTGTTTTATAGATGAGGAAACTGAGGTACAGGGAGGCTGTGACCTGCCCAAGGTCTAAGTCATAGAGCCAGAATTCAAATCTAGATCTTCCAACTCCAAGGTCAAGGCTTTCACCTCTCCTTCATGTTGTCTCTTCACCTATGAAACAAGAGGAGAGGGAACAGCTGGGTGTTTGAGTGGATAGAGAGCCAGGCCTAAAAATGGGAGATCCTGGGTTCAAATCTAATCTCAGACACTTCCTAGCTATGTGACCCTGGGCAAGTCACTTAACCCCCATTGCCTAGCCCTTTCTGCTCTTCTGCCTTGGAATCAATACACAACATTGATTTTAAGAGGAAAGGTAAGAGTTTTTGGGTTTTTTTTAAGGATCTCTAAAGACATTCTCCACCCAAGTAGATGTAAATGGCAGTCAGGGAAGAGCCTTTCGTAGCTGAAATTAAGGAAAATGAGGAAGAACTTTGGATGAGATCAAATTGTAGAGCTTTGGAAAGTGGGTAGTACAGTGGATTTCCTAATGGACTTGGAAATAGGAAGCCCTAGGTTTTAATCCTGTTCCAGATACTTACTATGTAACCCTGGGGAAGTCATTTAACTTCTATCAACCTCAGTTTCTTCATCTGTAAAATGAGGAAAATGGACTCAATGACTTCAAAGGTTCCTTCTGGCTCTGAATTTATGATCGTGCTTGGCGTATAACGAATAATAAAATACTTTTATTTCCATCATTAGCACTACCTTCATTTACTGATTTAAAAACAAAAACCCTGAGGCTCAAAGAGAGACAAAATAATTTGTCCAAGGTGACACATTTAATAAATATTAAAGAGGGCAACTAGGTGACTTGGTAGAGAGTACCAGGCCTAGGCCCTGGGTTTGAATTTGACCTCAGACTCTTCCTAGGTTGAGTGGATGTGACCCTGAGCAAGTCACTTAATCCCCATTTACCTAATCTTTAGTGCTTTTCTGCCTTAGAATTGATACTAAGACAGAAGGTAAAGGCTTAAAAAATAAAATAAACATTAAGGGCAGAATCTGAACCTGGCTGGGTCTCCTGACTCTACTTTTTCTACTATATACCACATTGTCAGTTTATATATAGCTTTCTGGACCACAGAGCAGCAAAGCTCCTGACTGTGGCGACACACATTCTAGCCTGTTGATCTACTCAAACTCTAACCCTGAACTCTGGGCACTGGACAGGATGAGCTTGTTCCTGATCAGTGCCTGGACTTTGAATCTTAGGATCATAGATTTAGAACTGGAAGGGACTTTAGAGGCCATTCATTTCAATAGCCTGGCCATTTTACAGATGAGGAAACCAAGGCATAGAGAAACTAATCAAATCCTACCTTGTCGTTCTGCTGAGATTGATTCTTGGTGACTGATTTTTCTGTGTCAGGCCTCTCGAGAAGTGTAAAGAGCTTTGCACTCAGAGCCACGGAGATCTGGGTTCTGGTCCCAGCTCTTCTAGGAACTTCCTGTGTGGCTTAGGCAAATCCAATTCAATTCTCTGTGCTTCAGAGTTCTCCCTCCTGCCTTACCTTCATACAAGAGATCCATGAGGATGTGATGAGTTAAAGGATAGGAAAGCACTTTGAAAGAAGAATAATTCTATATAAATACAAGGGCTTATTATTAGACTGTCGGAGGTGCCTAATGGTATGTTGGGGTTAGGCTAGGACACTTTTCAATCATTCATTCAACAATTAGTTATTGAGCAGCTCCTGGGAGCCCAGCCCTGTGCCAGTCACTGCAGGGGACACAGAGATTTAAAAGACATTCAATGAATGAATGAGCCTGTAGTCTAGCTCGGGAGGGAAGACAGACCCACTCATTCATCTACTCGTCTCTTCAACAAACACCTATTCAGCACCTGCTCTGTCTAATAACAGGATCCTAGTATTTACAGCTGATGAGAGGAAGTTCAACTCCATTATCTTACAGGGAAGGAAATTGAGGCCAGAAGTGACTAGCCCAAGGCCACACATGAAAAGTTACACTTGAAGGGGACCTCAGATTGCTTGTTTCAAAGGTGATTGTTCAGGCATGTCTGAGTCTTTGGGATCCCATTTGGGGTTTTCTTGGCAGAGATACTGGAGTTGTTTGCCGTTTCCTTCTCCAGCTCATTTTACAGATGAGGAAACTGAGGCAAGCAGAGTAGAGTGACTTACTCAGGGTCACACAGCTAGAAAATGTCTGAGGCTGGATTTCAACCCACAAAGATGAATCTTTCTGATTCTAGACCTGATATTTGAAAATTAAGGTCATAAAGAGCAAAGCAGGGTCCAGGATCTGTGTTCTCTGACTCTACTGAGGCCATCCCTTATTCTACTATCCCATGCTGTTGTTTTCTTTCCTAATAGTTCACATTTAGGTACAGAGGCACTACCACTGGATTTGGAGCCAAAGATCTGGGTTTGAATCCCAGGTCAGCTGCTTACTACTTATGTGACCGTGGGGAGGTTAACTTAAGCGTGATGGGTTTTCCTTTCTATATCTTAAATGAAGGGGTCAGACTTGCTCTAAAGTTATGATTCTATAAATGGAGAAAATGCTTTGCAAATCCTTGAGATACTAGTACCTCAAGAGGGGCAGTACAAGTTCTATTAGGTCAATTTTACAAAAGAGGAAACTGAGGCTTAAAGAGGAGAAAGGAGATTCAGTATGATACCAGCCTTCTCTGATGCCCACTGACTGTCAGTGCCTCCCACCTCTCACCCCACCTCACTAGGACTCTCTTGTATTTATTTGGTTGGAACAAATTGTTCCAGTGGCGATCAAGGTGGCTGAAGCAGGCGCTGTGAAGAGCTCCAAGCTTGGTCAAACATGGAAGATGCCAAGGTCATCCACTGCCACCCAGGCCATCAACAATCATTTTGACTTTTGCCCTGCCCCTGGACTTTGATGACTCTGGAAAAGAGCATGAGGCTGCTGGTTTTATAAAACCAATTTTATAAAAATTAAGTCCAACTGACATGCGTCAAGAGCACTCACTTGTGAAGTCTGTCTTCTTCCAAAATGAAGGACAAACAACACTTATTTTGAATGAGAAAAGCAATGTGGCACAAGGCACTGGCTTCAGGGTTGGAGAAATCTGGGTTCAAGACGTTGCTTGAAAGAGTAGTTAGGTAGTGTCAGGCCTGCAGTGAGAAGGGACTGGTTTCAAATTTAACCTCAGATACTTCCTAGCTGTGTGACCTTGGGCAAGTCACTTATATCTGGTTGTGTTGCCCTTGCCGACCCGCTGACTTGGAATTGATACTATGACAGAAGGTAAGAGTTTAAAAAAAAAAAAGGCATTCTGGCTTGGCAAGTCACTTAAACTCTCAGTTTCTAGACTGAGGCCATTATAAGTTGTAGTGCAGAGAGAAAGTTTCCTCACTGGGAATTCCCTGTACCAAAGAAATCACAGATGTGCCCCCCCCCAAGTTATTGTTGTTCAGTCATTTCCAACTCTTTGTGACACCATTTGGAGTTTTCTTGACAGAGATAACCGACTGATTTGCCATTTCCTTTATCAGCTCATTTTACAGATAAGGAAACCGAGGCAAACAGGATTGAGTGACTTGGCCAGGGTTGACCAGCTAGTAAGTGGCTGAGGCCAGATTTGAACTGGGGAAGATGAGTCCTCCTCATTCCATGCCCAACACTCTATCTGATTCCCCATGTCCAGGTTCTCTCTTCCAGCCTCAATAATCTTGTTCAATTCCCAGATGCCTATGGTGCAGGAGAAGTCTCCTTCCTGGAGGCAGCCACCTCGCTGCATCTGGCTGGTTGATTCTCCCATCTTTCTCAGGCATCTCCCTCTGCCTCATCTTCCGTGCCCACACAGACTCGGGTTCCCTTGCCTCTCTCTCCCTTTTCCCCAGTGCCCCAGGCTTAGCACATTTCCTTTCTGGAACACAAAAGAAGGCTCTGGGGAAAGAGGATGTATACAAACAGAGTCACAACTTCCCAGCAGGAAGCCCCGGTCACAGCAGGGGAAAATGAGCTCGTCTATTCAGGGGGCTCCCCTGTTCTATTCCTGTGGCTGAAAAGGCAAGGAAGGGATTCTGTGTTCCTGCCTCTCTCCAGAACGAAAAGAAGTGCCACCTCTGTTGCTGGGCTTTGCCCACTTCCTCCCTACCTTGGGGCTTGGCATCTTTGGCTCCCATAGCCAAGGTGAAGCCCCCTTGAATTTAAACGGTAGTGACTGGCAGAGAGGGCTTGGGGAAGGATGATAGGAGTTCTAGTCTCAGCTCCTTGCTGTGTGGCCTTGGGAAAATTGCCCAGCCTCTCTTTTTCTAAGCTTTCCCACTATATAGTGGGGATGGGAGAATAGCCTGTGGGTGGAGTGATGTTGGGGGCACGGATACAGGACCTGGAGAGATGAAAGTCCTAATATTGGAAGCTGGAAGGAGTTCAGTGAATCAGAGACTAGCAGAGGCACCAGAGGAGAGGGTCTTTCTCTGGGGGGGGGGGTATGAAGGGCTTTCAGGATCCTGATTGCTGGCTTTAGAATGCTGATAGCCTCCTGGATGGCAAAAGAACAGAATATCCTAAAACGGTGGCTTTGGAAGAACTACTCTAATTTTACAGATGAGGAACCTGAGTCTCAGAGTTGAAATGATCTGTTCAAGATCCCACAGCTTATAAAAGGAGAAGCTAGAATACAAGCCTCACTCATCTGACTGTTAAGGCCAATGGTATCTCAGCTCAGTTCTGGTCGACAGGACTCCCGAAGCCAGCAGTACTGACCAGTTGACACATGTCTTAGAAGCATTTTCTTCTTTTAATTCTTCTTTCTGTCCTACTAACAACTCTTAAGACAAAAGGATGACGGCTAGGAACTGGGGTTAAATGGCTTACCCAGGGTCATATAGATAGGAAGCAATGGAGGTCAGAGTTGAACCCAGGTCCTCCCAACTCCAGGAATGGCAGTCTATCCACTGTGCTACCTTTCTCCTTCTCCTTCTCCTCCTCCTCCTTCCTTTTTTCTTCCTCTTCTTCTTCCCTTTATTTTCTGTCTTAGTAACAACTCTAAGACAAAAGGGTAAGGGCTAGGCAACCAAGGTTAAGTGACTTGCCCAGGGTCACACAGACAGGAAGCAGCTGAAGCCAGAGTTGAACCTGGGTCATCCAGACTCTAGGACTGGCACTCTATCCACTGTGCCACCTAGCCATTCCTGTCTTAGAAGCATCTTCTTCTTCTTTTTTAAAAACCCTTACTTTCTGTTTTTTAAGTATCAGTTCCAAGGCAGAAGAGCTGTAAGGGCCAGGCAACTGGAGTTAAGTGACTTGCCCAAGTCACACAGTGTCTGAGGCCAAATTTGAACCCAGATCTTTTTCTTGTCTCCAGGTCTGGCTCTCTAACCACTGTGCTACCTAGGTGCCCTCATCGTAAGGGCTTTTTGTGCACCTGAAATAAGAGATTGAGGGCAGGTGGTCATGCCAATGGATGCCAGAATTCCCTCTGGAAAAGAATGATTCCCACCCTCCATACCCGAATGCCTTTCAAGTGAGTGAGTCTTAGCCCCTTTCCCCTAGCACATGTGTGTATTCTTTTTCCTTCCTTCTCTAGAGGCTGGTTGTGAGCCCATTGCTAGTGCCAGTGTTACCCCCTGGCTGTTGCTTATTGATGTCAACAGCTGTCGCTTATTAAGCACGTAGTGGGAGGCATAGGGTGACCGGGGTCAGCTGAGGGTATCAGGCCAGAGGAGGGTGTCAGGTCGGAGGAGGAGGCCAGGATCAGGTTTAATGGGGAAATACTGAGACAGTTCAATTGGAAGTTATTTCTCGCCTTTCTCTCCAATCCAGTGTCTTCCCCCAGGCTCTCCCCCAGTTCCCCAGTCAGGGCTGGAGTCCAGGGAGGGCAGCCTAACGGAGACAGGGCAAAGGACCAGAGTGGAGGGCTCCCCCAATAACATGGCCTCCCAACTATTTGCTGACCTGCTTCTCCCAGGTCTTCTGCCCTCAGGGATTATGTGGCCACAAAAGCTGAAATTCCCCATCTCCCTACCCCTGGCTGACTCCATTTTCTGCCTAAGCCCCTGGGCTCAGGCTCAGAGGGCAGGGAGAATTACAAGGACAATGGGCCCCATGGGAGGGACTACATTTCTTTAGGGCTCTTTGGCTCCAACCAGGGGCTCTGCTCTGTCCTCCTCATCCTTCCGCTGAGTTAGACCTAGGAAACTGATAAACACAGAGGATGCTGGCCATTTCTCTCCATTCCCGCTGCCACAGACCTAGATCCCGTCATTGTCACTTCTGTAGGGATCATTACAATCTTAGAGAGAATAGGGACTGATACACTTTTTTGGCCTTTGGATCCCTGACTCTTGGGCAGCTAGTCAGTGTAGTGGATAGAGAGCCCCAGGCCCAGAGTTAGAAAGGCCTGAATTCAAATTTGACCTCAGATACTTCCTAGCTGTGTGACCCTGGGCAAGTCACTTCGCTATGTTTGCCTCCGTTTTTTCCTCTGTAAAATGAGCTGGAGAAGGAAATGGCAAACCAGTCCAATATCTCTGAAAGAAAAATCCCAAATGGGATCAAGAAGAACCAGACATGACTGAAAATGACTCAGCAATCACTACAAAATCCCTGTCACCTAGCACAATACCTGGTACATAGTAGGTGCTTTATAAATACTTCTTAGTTGATTAATCCCAGATAAAAGACCCCTGATCTAATCTAACCCCATCATTTTATAAATGAAGAAACTGAAACCCAGTTTCTGTGTGCCCAAGGTCACATATCTAAGAAGTGGCAGCGTAGAATCTGAACCCTAAAGTCCTTTGACTAGTGTACCATATTCTCCCTCAGTAACTTAATAGCTTAAAATTTCGTTAAGACTTTGAAGACATTCTGTATTAAAAATGACCAAACAAGGACAGTCAGGTGGCTCAGTGGTTAGGATACCAGGCCAAGAGATGAGAGGACATGGGTTCAAATCTAGCCTCAGACACTTCCTAGCTGTGGGACCTTGGGCAAGTCACTCAACTCCATTTGCCTAGCCCTTGCCTTTCTGCCTAATTGTTGCTACTGAGACAGAAAATAAGTTTTTTTTTAAAGACCAAGTATTCTTTTCATTAGCACTCTGTGATATATGTATTTTTAAAAATATTTCTTTTTCTGTAGCTACATTTGAGTTGATGTGCATATTTCAAGCATAATTATCCTCATTTTGAAGAATCTACTGTCTCCAAGTATACCACAATCAGTGCCTCTCCAGCCTTATCAAAGAACCACAGAGCATCAGAACTGGACAGGACCATACGCATCATTCTGTCTATGCCTTTTATTTCTTACACTGTGGTCGTTTCTCAGTATATGCCCCCTCCAATGAACCTTACCTTGAAATAAAGTAAAAGTTAATCACAAGTGATTGACAAAAAATAAATAATAAAAAAAATCTGACAGCTGATACAGTCTTTTGCACTCATAGTCCTTCACCTCTTTACTGATTTCATTCCATCATCTGTTCCCTAGGAGCAAAACTGCAAATTGCAATTAGTCTAAATGCAACTGCCTTTTAGCACTGTTTAAATTTGCATTAGTGGTCACTCTATATAGTGGGGTTTTTTTGGTTCTGCTCATTTCACTTTGCATCAATTCAGACAAATCTCATGTTTCTCTGAACGCCTTTCATAATTTCTTATGGCACAAACTATTCCTTCACATACATGCTCTATAGTTTCTTTGGTTGTTTCTGAGACAATGGGAAAGCACTTTATTATTTTTTTTGCTGCCACAAAAAGTGATGCTATGAATATTTTGGTATATGTGGAGCTATGTCTAATCTCACTTGGGTGCAAGTCCAATAATGGGTTTACAGACATTTTCCAACTTCCCTATTGAAGGCACCAACATCCTTTAATTCACTCAGATTCATAACGTTGAAATTATCTTAATGAAACTCCTCATTTTCCCTCCCCACTCCCATATAGCTAATCAAATGCCTAGTCTTCCAGTTCTACTGGTGGCCAGGTTGCTCAATGGATAGAATCCTGGACCCAGAGTCAGGAAAACCCAAGTTCAAATTTGATTGCAAACACTTGCTAGCTGTGCTAGCAAACCAAAATTGCTAGAAGATCCTGGGCAAGTCATTGAACCTCTGTCTCAGTTTTCTTAATAGCAAAATGGGGATAATAATGCCACCTTCCTCTTAAGGTTATTGTAAGGATCAAATGAGACAGTAATTGTAAAGCACTTAGCACAAAGCTTTTATAAATGCCTATTCTCTCTTCCTTCTCTTCTCCTTTCCATTCCAATATATTTCTGATATTCATCCATTTCTCTCCAGCCATATAGCCACTAATTTAGGCTCTAATCTCCTCTCACCTTGGCTACTGCAACAACCTCCTAATTGGAGTCTCTGCCTCAAGTCCCTCCTCTACCCAAAAACAGCTTCCTTGCAGTTGCCGAAGTGATATTCCTAAAGCACAGTTCTCTGTACATCAATCCCTTGCCCAGTAAACTCTAGTGGCTCCCTATTACCTCTAGAATCAAAACCAAACTCCTCTGCTTGGCATTTAAAGTCCTTCACAATTGGCTGCAACATAGCTGTCTAAGCTTATTATTCATAACTTCCTTCCCTGCACTCTTCTGTCTACGTATATTGGTTTCTTATTATTTCTTGCGAATAACATTCCTTTTCTGTTTCCTTGTAGATCCAATCCCCATTCCTAGGATGCACTGCCTCCTTACCTTCATCTCTCTCCCTTTAAAAAAAACACAGCCCTTACCTTCTATCTATACTAAGATACATCGATCTATACTAAGTATATAACTATACTATCTAGACTAAGAATTGATTCCAACGCAGAAAAGAGTGAAGGGTTAGACAATTGGAGTTAAGCTAGGATGTATCTAAGGGCAGATTTTAAACCCAGGACCTCCTTCTTACCTTCATCTCTTATAGTTCTGAGTTTTCTTCCAAAGTCAGCTTGTTTGATATCCCCATTGCTTCTAGTGCCTCTTCTCAGAATAACCTTGTATTTTTACATATTAATATTTATTTGTGCATGCCATTTCCCATGATAGAAAATAAGCTCCTCAAGCAGATCTAGGAGAACATTGTACACAGAGACTGATACACTGTGGTACAATTGAACATAATGGATTTCTCTACTAGCAGCAATGCAAGAATCTGGAGCAAGGCTGAGGGTCTTATGAGAAAGAAAACTAGCCACGTTCAGGGGAAGAACTGTGGGAGGAGAAACACAGAAGAAAAACCACTGCTTGAACACATGGGCTGATGGGGATAATATTGGGGATGCAGACACTAAACGATAACTCTAGTCCAACTATCAATAATATGGAATTAGGTCTTAATCAATGATACATGTAAAACCCAGTGGAATTGTGTGTCGGCTAAGGGGGGTTAGGGGGTTTGGGGGAGAGGGAAAGAACATGAAACATGTAACTAGGGGAAAATATTCAAAATTAAAATTATAAAAAGGAAAAGAAAGAAAATAAGCTCCTCAAAGGGAATAGCTATTTCCTTTTTTTTTATATTATCCCCAATGCTTCATAATAAGTACTTAAATGCATGTTGATTGATTGGTAATTCCAAATTGTTTTCCAGAATGATTGAAGTAATTTATAGCTCCACCAATCATGTATGAATACATTTATCTTCCTGCAGTCCTTCTGACATTGTCTGTTTCCATTTTCATCATCTTTGCCAATTTAGGCCAACCCTCCCATCCCCCAATTATACAGAGGAGAAAAGTGAAGGAAAGAGAGTGGAAGTGATTTGCCCAAGGTCACATAGCAAGTGACAGAATCAGAACCAGAGCTAGAAGCTAATCGTATCTATTGTTTTATACAGCTGTGTATGAGAAGACGAGTGCCCTGGGTAATGCATTGGCCCAGGAATCAGGGAGATGTGAGTTCAAATCCAACCTCAGACATTTACTGGTTGCGTGACTCTGAGCAAGTCACTTAACCCTGTTTGCCTCAGTTTCCTCCTCTGGAAAATGAGCTAGAGAAGAAAATGGCAAACCACTCTAGTATCTTTGCCAAGAAAATCCCTAAAGGGGTCACAGAATGTTGGATATGACTGAAATGCCTGAACAACAATGACAATGGGGAGACAGGGAAGAAAATACAAATCTCTAGCCTGAAAAACATGATTTAATTGGAGAGTGAAGACCAGTTGAATTGAGGTAGTGGGGTGTATTGGCAGGGCAGTAGGCTTGGAATCAAGAAGAACTTCGATCTGGCCCTACCTTAGACATCAGCCTGAGTGACACAGATGGGTCAAATCAAATTAATGCAACAAACATGCGTGAATCACTATGTATCAGGTGCTGTGTTATTCGTTGAGGATACAAGGATATATGGTCCCTGCCCTCAAGGAGCTCACATTCTAATAGGAGACAACATACAAGCAACTATGTATAAACAAGATATAGATAGTGTAAGTATAGACCCACTGTGGTCTATAAAAAATAATAGCTGACAATTACAAACACTCGGTGCCAGGCATTATGCTAAGCACCTTAAAAATAGTATTTCATTTGCTCCTCACAACAATCTTGGAAGACAGGTGCTATTATTACCCCCATTTTACACATGAAGAAACTAAGGCAAACAGACTTTTAAAAGTGATTTGTCTAGGGTCATTTGACTAGTGCCAGAGGCTGGATTTGAACTCATACCTGGCTACCTCTGTAATAGTCAGAGAAGATTTCAGGGAAGAAAGGGAACTTTGGTAGTTAGGTAGTAATGAAAATCCAGGTTCAAATTCTGGGCTCCAATAGTCTCTAGGTGTAGTCTAGTCATGGCTAGTGACTTCATTTTTCTGGACCTTAGTTTACTTGAGGAAATGGGGACAATGGTACCTACCTCATAGGACTGTTGGGAGAGAAATGCTTTTTAAAACTAAATGCCCTATGGAAATGTGAGTTGATTCAGAGCCCTGGGACACCATATTCCCTATCCTCTCATCTGGTCTTGAACAAGATGACCTCAAAGGTCCCAGCTACATCTGTGAAAGAGAAAAAAAAAAACTTCTTGCATTGACCCAGCAGGACTCCTGGGTTCCTTTTGTGGTTACCATTCAGGAGTGTACTGGAGCAAGAATGAACTGGTTTCCAAGAATTAATTGTTAAATTTTCAGTTTGGGCATGTATATGTCCAAAATCAGTAAAGACTTACTTTTTTGTTTTCTTGATTGCCTAGACCTAAGAAAGGGATAAAGAAGATAATAATATGGATCAAACTTAAAAATGTGTTGTGCTGAGTATATTTCTTTTTTTTCCAATCAAAAACTTTGTTTTTTTTTTCAGTTATACGAAGAAACAATTTTTGGCAATTGTTTTTTGACATTTTCGAATTCAGATTTTTCTCTTCCACCCCAAGTGGTGAACAAGCTGATATAAGTTATGCTCATACTTGAATGCAAAATATTTCCATTTTGCTCATGCCATGATAGGAGATACATATCACACATGCAATAGAAATTTCATGAAGGAAATAAAGTAGAAGAAGGCATGCTTTGATCTGTACTCAGGGTCCAATAGTTCCTTCTTTGACTGTGGAGAGCATTTTCAACCTGAATTCCTTGAGGTTATCTTAGAGACTTGCTTCGCTGATAATGGTTTAGTCCTTCACAGCTGATTTCTGTTACTGTATACACTGTTTTCCTGGTTCTGCTTCCTTCGTTTTGCATCAGTTCATAGAAGTCTTTCTAAGTTTTTCTGAACTCATCACTGCTTATGGTGCAATAGTATTTTGTTACAATCATATACCACAGCTTGTTCAGCCATTCCCCAATTAATGGACACCCTCCCAATTTCCAATTCTTTGCCACTACAAAAAAAAGTTGCTAAAAATATTTTGGTACAGGTAGGTCTTTGAGTATATTTCTTTTAAAAGTCAGTGGTTAAACATTTACCAGCACATCCCTCTTTCCATCCTACTCTCTGGGTGTGGAAATTATTCTAGATTTGGACTTGGAGGTGGGTTTGAATTCTTCCTCTGCCACTTACTACTTGTGTGATCCTGGATAAGTCACGTAACCTCTGGGCCTCAGTTTTAATACCTGTGACATAAGGAGCTTGTACTAGATGACCTCTAAGGACCCTGCCAGTTTGGCATCTAGGATCCTATGTTCCTTGGAGAACCATAACATCAGCTCACATTATGCCTTTCTTTCAGCTGCAGAATTACCGCTAATTGTGGGCCACTGGCTGTTTGTTCTCTCATAATTTGGGGTCAAGTGGTTAACTGAGCCTGGAAGAACCACTTGTGGACCCAAATAGGGAAATTGTGACAAGATACACTCACACCCCTGGCCTTATACCATCAGGCCCCTCTGCAGGGATCCCTCAGCTTGGGGGCTTTGGGATCCCAAAGCAGCAGAGTGACTTTCCCGTAGAGGTTTTTGTTGTTTTCAGACGTCCCTCCCAGCAGCTCCTGCTAAATGATCTGGGAATGTAAAGAGGAAAACCAGAGTGTGATTAAGCATTAAAATAAACAGCAGGCGTCAGAGGCTCACTCTTCTGCGTCTCACCTGGCATGGCCAGCATCCCATTTCCAGGGCTGTCTGCACATCTCTGACTGGGTGGCATTGGGGACGATTAGCTGAAGGGAGAGGGAAGGGTGCAGGGGAGGAAGAGCCATTGGGGAGGGGGGAGCCATTCAGAGACAGGATTCCTTTTCTCCTTCAAACTGGGAGGCTCCCCCAAATTTTGCTTGCTGAATCATCAAAGGGTTGGTGGCTTCCCTGTGCGGAAGCTGTCTGGCAGCCCCGAGCCCAGGAATCACTGATCAAAGGCCATTTTTCTCCCACTGGCAGGATTCCTCATTACCTGGGCTCCACCGAAATTCTTGCCTTGTGGGGCTGTGCCTGTTCCCTTGTTCTCCTTTTCTGCCTTACTTTCCTCCTTTTTCTTCCTCCCTCCCTCCCCCTTCTCTCTCTCCTTCCCCCACTGAATCTTTCCCCTCCTCTCTCCCTCTTCTAGCTTATTTCTGCCTCTTCTCTATTATCTTCTTCTCTCCCTCTAGGAATGATAGCAGACAGTTATATATCAATTTTAGGCTTACCAAGTGCTTTGCATACATTACCTCATCTAAGCTGCACAACGACCTTGTGATAAGTACTAAGGGTTTTCTTACCTATTCCAATCAACCAGCATTCATTATGCTCCTACTGAGTGTCCAGCACATAAAAAACAAAACAATTCCTGCCCTTCCAGAGCTTACACTCCAGGCCAGTGGGGAGGGAAGACTAGGTCCATAGATAAACATAAAATATACACGGTAGGGAGGGGAGAGCATTCAACAGTTTTCAAGAAAAGCTTTCTGAGGGGCATTTGGGCAGTTCTGTGGATAGAGAGCTGAGTCCAGAGTTGGAAGGATCTAGGTTCAAATTTGGCTTCAGATACCCCCTAGCTGTGTAAACCTGGGCAAGTCCCTTAACCTTGATTGCCCAGCCCAGGAAGGAAAAGAGAGAGAGAGAGAGAGAGAGAGAGAGAGAGAGAGAGAGA